>NC_057685.1:6897395-6903084 GCF_014466175.1 Vespula pensylvanica | reverse complement strand
CTCTTTCTCTCTCTCTCTCTCTCTCTCTCTCTCTCTCTCTCTCTCTTTCTCCTCTTTATATTCTCGCACAGGATCTCTCTCCGATCTTCCGTTTCTTATTTCGAGTTCCGAGAACCACGGAGGTATAGCAGGGCAGCGCTGCGCGCGAAAAGGACGCTTCGTCGATGGTTTAAGGGTGGTAAAAATTAGGTCCTGAAACCGAAGCATCGCCAGGACCGGCTGATTTCATCTAACTTATCTACCTCTCTCGGAACAAGCACCTTTTTCTTTTTTAGCTCTTTTTCTCTTTCATCTAACGATACATCGACTCGTACATACTTCAAAAGTAAATCACTGACGAAGTTAAGTTTGTGAAGTTAGCCTTTGGTGATTTGAACGACCGAGTAAGAGATGTAACTGAAATAAATTGGTACTTGTTGAGATTTTTTAAGAACTACGAAAGATTAAATTCAATTGATCGTGCAATTTTCAACAGTTAAATAATGATATTTCTAAAGGTTAGCATTTTCGTAGATCCGAATAGATTATATAGAAATTTGATCTAGTCGATTGTTGTTGTGTTTTTCATGATCGAGCAAAGTCATCCCGAAGGTGTGTAACTTTTAAGAGGAAAGTGAACACGGCCCTGGCGCGATCGTAGCCAGAAGTCCAAAGCTCTTTGTTGCTGCGCCACCTTCTCTTCTCGCCTCTGAAGCCGTGTCGGTGGCGTGGAGGTCCCACCTCCTCTTCCTCCTTCTCCACCTCCTTCTTCTCCTCATCCTCCTCATCCTCTTTTCCTTCTTCTTCTTCTTCTTCTTCTTCTTCTTCTTCCTTCGGGCCCGTCCTTTCGATTTGCTCGTGTCGTCGTCGTGCCGCCAGAAAGAGAGAGACCGAGTAAGATAGAAAGACAGAGAGAGAGAGAGAGAGAGAGAGAGAGAGAGAAAGAGAGAGTGAGGTCGAAAAGGAAAAAGAGAAGGGGGTCCTGCGCCCAGCCGCGAGATTAATTTGATTTTCAACCAAATTTGACGCGCCCCCGAGCCGAGGCGGTCCGGCACAAAGGGCGCCGTTCTGTACGTGTGCGAGTTTCTTCGTCTCTCTTTCTTTCTCTTCCTCTCTCTCTCTTTCTCGTCGATAGGCTCTCTCCTTTTCAAGGAGCCTGACTGGCCCTTCACGGGACCTTTTAACGAAACCTCGCGTCGACGATCCCCGGCCCGGATCAGTGCGAGCTGTCTATTGATTCGATTTCTCACATTTAACACCCTGGAATGGACCTGTTCGAAGGACGTTCGAAAATTTATCGTCTTGTTCCTTTTCCTTTCTCTTTTTCTATATGTATTAAATTTTGCAGCTTTTTCTTCTTTTTTTCTTTTTTTGTTCCTTCTTCTTTCCTTTTTCTTTCTTTCTTTCTTTCTTTTTTTTTTTTTTTTTTTTTTTTTAAATTTTTCCAATCCCTCAAACTGTTACGTTACAAAATAATCTTAAGCAATTTTGTATTTAATGATTATAAGGAAACGTGTCGCTTGTGATACAGTTAGCTCGATGAATGTTGCAATGTGATCAAACGCGCCGATCATTTAACCCGAAGCGATTTTTATTGACTCATTCACTCTGTATATGACGAAACTCGACGTAGTTGGTAAAAGCGAGTATGTTATTTTTTCTACGTAATAGGTAGTAAGAGTGTTACGCATTGCTAACGTTCGAGTGGCAAGACCAAAGAAGGAAGAAAGACGAGAAAAGATGCATTTACGCGATACAGTTTGAGTTTTCTTCGACATTTCGAGAAACGATGTAATAAACTTTTTTCAATTTTTTAAAATCGATTTATAAATCTTCTCCTTCGATTTTTATTCCTTCGCGTTTATAAAATTCCTAACGATTTTTATTTTCGATTCTCTTCTGCCGCTTGTGTTCTTTATTAACTCGAGACTTCGTTAAAAAAAAGTTAGATGATGTAGTTCGAATTTCTCGTAAGGAGAACGGGTTCAGTACGGTGGCCTTTCTCATTTTCTCGTTCATTAATAACGCAGAACGCGTTAAACTTCGTTAACCCACTCGTAATTGTTGCTGCGGTTGACGAAGCCCCGAGGAAATTCTTTCAGGGTAGCCGTTTGATTTTACGAGGATGGTTTCGACGTTAGAATTTACGATCTACCAAAAGTTATGAGCACGTTCGTGCGTGCCATTCTCTCTTTATCTCTATCTTCCTCTCTTTCTCTCTCTCTCTTTCTTTCTATTTCTTTTGCGATCGTAGAAAACGAATGCATTTATGATGATCTCTCTTCTCAAAAAAAAAGAAAAAAAAAAGAAAAGAAAAGAAAATGATCCAAGAAAGGTGTCGGTAAGAAATCATTTGATTGTTCACACGACGGAATAACATTAAATCGATAATCGAAAGTCCGGTTATGTGTCGCGTAGAATACTTTTGGGAGAATATTTTTAGAACGTGGGTTCATTTTCTATTTAAGGTGGCAATGATATGTGTGAAAGAGAGACAGAGAAAGAGAGAGAGAGAGAGAGAGAGAGAGAAAATATTAGTATTCTAAACACACCGAGAGATCTCAGAAAGAAGAGCTCGAAGGTCGACAAGGATTCTTCTCTATCATGGAAATAACAAAAATATGTCGGACCGACTCTCGAGGACGTAGAAAGTACTACATATGCGTAGATACGTTTTAAGAGACGATCCAGTCAATTTTTCAATTACCTTTTCAAAGATTTCAAATTTATAATAACTATACCGTATAAATTACGTTTACAGTCTTCCGATAATTTGCATCGATGATTTTTTTCTTAATCGATTCTATCCCGATTAAAGAAGAAAAAGAAGAAGAAGAAGAAGAATAGTAATAAGGATAAGAATAAAAAAAAAGGAGTATGTAGCGAGCTGTAAACGGCAGCTATATTAGATTTTTATCTTAATCCTGGCGATCTATTTTAACTTAATGAAAGTCCTCGGCACCCTCCAAACTCCCTCCCCTTCAGTCAGCCATCCTCACTCTTTCTCTTTCTCTCTTATTCCCTTTCCCTTGCGGCCTCCCGTCGCTCGTTTTCACGTAGCCTAATTTCACAATTTTGCGACCATCCTCCGCGAGTCGTCCTTTTCTTTTTTTTTCTGTCCCCATCCCCACCCTTCCTCGATTCTCCATCTCTCTTTCTCAAGATACCGGTGCCGTGGGCCAACTAATAGGGGACCCACAGGGGGTCGAAGAGGAGGAGAAGATAAAAAAGAGGATCTCGCGCGTGAGACGAAGAAAGACGATCGTCGTAGAAGGAAGAGAAGGAGGAGGACGATGAGGAGGATGAAAAAGAGGATGAGGGGACAGAAAAAGAAGAGAGGGAGAGAGAAAGAAAGAAAGAAAGAAAGAAAGAAAGAGAAACAGAAAGAGAGAAAGAGAAGCGGCACGGCGAGGTGAAAAAAAAGGAGTTTGCCAACAGCACCGGAGGATGCCCTGAAAACACGCTGGACGTGTGGCGCCATCTCGGCTCCTCTTTTTTTTCTTTCCTCCTTCCTGCACCGGCACCGTTCCCTCCGCACACCCTTCGCGTGAGCTCCTTATGCTTTTGTTTCTTCGCCCATACTAATTCTTCGCGAGGTGCATGGTGCCTGGCTGCCGCCGCCGCCGCCGCCGCCGCCGTCGCCGCCGTCGCCGCCGCCGTCGCCGACGAGTGACGCCAGGGGATGATGCTGAAGAGAAGAGGGACCGAACGCGGTCTTCTCCTCTTCACCAGTGCCGGATCCGAATGTTTTTGCACCCTTGGACAAGGCCTGTCAAAACACCTCTACGACCCTTCCTTTTCTTTTTCTTTTTTTTTGTTTCGCTTTCCCTTTAATACATCGATCGATCATCCTCGATCGAGCATCTTATCGAATGCCTCTCGTTTTCTTATCAAATTACAACGAACCGTCAAACCGGACCAAGCTGTGTCGAGTCAGTCGGAACGAGTCAAGTCTTCTTTCCGATTACTCGGAAAAAGGATCAATTGTGAAACGTTTTGATTAGAAATTCATTCGCGACGATATAGTCGTAGAGATGAATCAGATTTATATTGATAATTGATGAATCAGATCTATTGTATATAGATTATCGTTATCTATCGGAAACGCAGTGATAAACCGTGTGTGTAAAGCTTTAAGCTTCCTCTTTCTCTCTCTCTCTCTCTCTCTCTCTCTCTCTCTCTCTCTCTCTCTTTCATTCACTCCCTCCACCCGCTAGTAAGGTGGTCCCCATACGCGGGGACCACATACCTGCAAACGAACGCTTTTAAAAGGGAGGGCAGAGCCCAAGAACAGGTCGTTAAAATGTAATGACATTGTTGTTTTTAATGCTCGGCTCTTTAAAACGGGCCCTTTCGTCTTCCTCGAGCCTGCCCGCTACTTTTGCCGCTACCAGCTCTCTCTCTCTCTCTCTCTCTCTCTCTCTCTCTCTCTCTCTTTTGCTCTTCTTTCTCTTTTCGTGAGAGGTCGAACGCGCGACAAATCGCGAATTCTCTTTTCTTCTTCTTTTCTCTCTTCTTCTTTTTCCTTTTCTATCTCTCTTAGTCTTCGTTAAATACACAATGCCATACTTTTCTTTAGCCGTCGAATACGCTCGTCAGAAAATATCTGTTGAAAGAATTCGTGGAAAAATGTATGACCTAAGTCTCTCCTCTTTCCTTGTAAGATAATCGAGAAATCGATCACGTTTCGCACACACCTGATATCATGTTAAATCATTTCGCGATTAGATCTGACATATTTCTTGTCTCCTAACGATACGCGACATAAACACGTTGCGTTGTAAGGTGACTCATATCAAGGAGATTTCGTTCTTGGTTTCTTTTCGTGAATGACGACCCGTTACTTCGGTACCGTGGATGGACATGAGATATCTCGAGAGGGCTGATGACGAAGCTACTTTCTTTACTCTTACGCTGTTCACCATGACCTTAGGAATATCGGTATACAACGTAAAGTGTGTTCTATAGTATATGTTTACAAAGAGTTATAAGATACTTACGAACGAAACATTTGATCGCATTATTTAATATCATTTATGTAATAAAAAAAACTTTCTTCGATTTCGATAATCGACTGATATTTAACAAAAGAAAGGTAAATATTAATGTTTCGTATTAATAATTTTAGAGACCGATTCGGATCTAGGTATTTTATTTGTTAATAAAGTAGAAAAGTTTCTATGGAATAAAAAAGGCGCGAAAAGGTGTCGAAGGTACGGTAGCAGGAGGGACATAAAATAATTTCAGCAACGTCGGACTACCTGTGGTTTTAAAAAGAAATGTCTCGCGCCGTGAGAGATAATTAACTACAGACCACCCTTTAGGAATGAGACCGGTTAACGTTATTTCGAATGATTATGAGACGAAGTAACACGTCCAATAACGAAGACACTCACTCTCGAGAGTGAGTGTCCGTTATAAAAATCCTTTGAGCACACGTTTCTCTCGCGTAGCTATATATCGAGATTCTTCATCTTCTGTTTGCTTTATGAGATCTATCTCAAAAATAAAATGATCATGATGAATATATATATATATATATATATTATAGAATGATTCATAAAAAGGACTCGGAATAATTATTAGTTATATTTTCGAAAAACGCTCGATTAATTCGGCCAATGATAGGGCCAATCGCGAAAGGTCTCCATTAAATAGGATACGATTGTAGGTTCGCTACCGCGCAACAGTTTAGCGTGGAACTTAAACT
>NC_057685.1:6877395-6894895 GCF_014466175.1 Vespula pensylvanica | reverse complement strand
CTTCTGTCACGTTAACCGCGATTGGTCCCAAAACCGTCAACAAATAGTCCTGCAATCTCTTACATTTACTTAAGCTGTTTACGTCGGACGAGCTACCCCATATAATGATACCATCCCCACCGTTATTCACTATCTCTTGGAAAGTTTTTTTCACGTCGGTCTATGGAAATACAGAAATCAAATATTAAAAAGTATAAAATCTTGAATAATTAAGAAGGACGGAGTACTTGTTTTCATTTGGTTTTGGGTAGCATAATATTCTAAATTTCGAAATAACACCAACCTCGGTAAGATAAGTGTTCGTTTCGTCCTGATACACGTACCACCAATAAGAGAGCACTTTCGGTGAATGTTTCAAATTATTCGAGATCCTAACAGCTTCCTTCACTCTTCCTTGTACTAAACCAATTCTTTGATCCGGGGTTAACTCTTGTCTAACGTAGACGGATGGTAGAAGTACATTTTGATTATTGAACAGCCACGACATCCTACATGAAAAAGGTATGGTCTTTTAAACAAACGATTAGATAACAGATATGGAGCAAACTCATTGACCTACTCCATTTTCTAGTACGAAATAATTGACATCGACCTCGTTAAACATACGCGTGTATTCGACCGTTTGCTTTTTATAAGAATTCCGCGTTAATCGTTTGCTCGAGTACTCATAAATTATAGTAAACACGCACGAACTTTCAATAAAATTTATCGCCTAGTATATACGATGAAAGAAAGAAGAAAAAAGTGAACTATTTAAATTTCATCAAATTATAATCGTTGATGAATCGAACCGAATGAATAAACTTATTCCAATAATAATTCTGATAATATTTCTGATCTCGTACTTGTCGTTCTCGTGCATCGCTGTAACGTCACATTCCGGGACGAGATTATTAGGCGACATATTAAAGCAATAGGGATATCCGTAATAACCCCAATCAGCCTGCTTCCTAGTTTTTTTGGCCAATTTTAAAGTTTCTTCCATAAAAAATCTGGCATATTTTTCGAACCTCTTAGATGCCTCCAATTCGATCATCTTTTTATTCCAGGTTGGATGTTCATTGCGAACTAAATCTATCGAAAAATTCTTATGTATTTTCATATTGCCCCAATTTTGTCGAAAGATTGGCCTCCATCTTTCAAAATCGATCACACCGATACCACTGAAGTTTCTATTTGGATACGTTTTATCCAAATTTTCGATAAATTTTTGAAGATGTATCGTGATGTTACCTTCTTGAGGTACTCCTCCGTTTCTTTTCTTATATTTGCCTAAACAATATGTAAGATTATCATATTCATGATTCATTTTATCGATGCAACGATACCTCTAGAAGGATTCAAAGAAATCTTCGATATAGATATCGTTGCAAAAATTTACCTACGATAGAGATTTATTTACGATAAAATATATATACGATAGAGATAAATCGTAAAGCAACATTTTACCATCTTTGAGTGACAACAAAGCCGGGAATTCTCCAGGATCATAAAAAATTGCAATTTTATCTCCCTGGAAATCGTCCTTAGAATTACGTTTTATATTAAAATTTGTCACCTCGTCGAAGTACAAGTCGTATTGGTGACACATAAAAGTAGGAACGTTCCAATAAATGTTGAAGACTCTTTTCGGTCTCTCGGTTTTTTCGCAATTCGACCTGGAAAAGTTAGGTGGGAGATGTCATCTCCCGGTAATATTATATACTGACTCGAGCGACAATGACACATATTAGATAAGATACACCGATGTGTTTGAACTTGAACTCATCTCTCTCTCTCTCTCTCTCTCTCTCTTTCTTTCTATATATACATATATATATATGTGTGTATGTACATGTATATGTATATGTGTATGTATATGTATATGTATATGTGTACAAAATTCGAAAATTTGAATAGAATATCAGGATAACACCCGTTTAATTCGATAAAACATTTAATTCGAAACAAGTTTAACTATACTTTTTAATTTCGAACAAGCTATATAAGAGAGACTAAAATAAACTCATTAGCGTATTGATCGATTACACTGAAGTAAAACTAGGTCAGTCATAAAATGATCTATTGTGATAATATAATTCCCATAGATAGGATGAATGAAAAAGAACAAAAATTTGCAACTGCCACACTCTTTGTGTTCTTTTTCTTTTTCCTTCCACTTTTCCTCTCCTTTTTTCTTTTTCTTTAATTAGACCATACCCGCAAGAGTCGCCGTTCACTAAGGGATGAAGAAAAAAAAGAAAAAGGGTCACTAGGAGCATGATTTAGCAAGGACAATCGTGCTGATACTGATAATTGTCCGTTCACTAACGAGACTCTCATATGTGTTATCAATTCTAAAGGAACTTTATCTCTCTCTCTCTCTTTTCTCTTTTTTTTTTCCTCTATTTAATTCCACGTCGAGTGAGTCACACTATGATCGATCGATCCTTGCGATGCTCCCGTACTGCGTTCTCGTGTATAGAAAAACGTTAACGACGATAGTACACCAGAAGTGCGACTGAATTCCGCTCGATTTCACACCACTATTTATTCCGCATCGTGTCTGTGTGTTTTGTGTTCCCCACCTACGTGCTTCTACCAGTGACTCGAAGCGTTATCTCTTGCTCCAGGGTATTGTTTGACGTTTTTTCGTGTTTCCGCATATTTCTTTTTTTCCTCTTATATTCTCCCTTCTCTCCTCTCTTCTTTTCCATTTCTATTATCGATGGCATGTCGACTTCGCTAAGGGTGACCTTCGCGACGCTTCGAAAGAAGAAGAGGGTTGTTGTTCGAGCATGAACGAGAGCAAACACCTTTACCTTTCTCTCTCTCTCTCTCTCTCTCACACACACACTCTCTCTCTTTTACTCTTTTATTTTCACATTTTTCAAGCCGCATCCAAATCGATAGTTAAGGATCCATATTTTTCTACTCCCAAAAGGATTATAGATTTCGCAAGTATACGACCCTCGAGTCAATGATACTCATCATTATCTTATCGAGCAGTCGCAAGTGTGCCAATGTCTGTAAATCGAAATAAAATTCTACGTACAATCGAGAACACGAAGTAAGATAATTTTATGAATCCGACACGATTTAGGAGGATTATTGTCGAACGAAGGATACTCGCTTATCTCAAATACTTTACATTTATATTTAGGTAAACTTTTACGTTACGCATGTATATAACGTGACAAGTTGAAATAAAGCTTTTGTATGCGGTAACTTGTGGCCGCAATTAATGCTTCAAATTATAATAACGAGTCTATTGAATAAAATGATGTCTCGGCATAAAATTGTAATAATTTTTTTTATACGTCAACAAAATGTCAAAACTAACGATATAAAGATTAACTCGATATACATACGTAAGACAGGACACAATTATAAAATGTTTTACATTATAGAAGTAGTAAAAATATTTTTTCTTCGTTTATTACATGTAGTACAGTGTTCAAGGAAGTCATAAACTATGTAGTTCGTATTCTTTATGTCGGTTATAGCGACATTTTCTTTGTTCTTTTTTCCTTTTTTTTATATCCCCAACGTCGTATAATTTTTAACGACGGTCACTTCAAAATACACGACGGTAGATAATGGACGTTACGAACTTTATACTATAATTAAATTTATAATCCGTACCTTGTTAGACTCTATATTTCAATAAGTAAAAAACATTCTCGTATCGTCTGTTGTACGTTTTATCTCTTTATAATAGCGCTTTTGACATACTCCTAATTGAATTAAACTTCGACGACTATTCTTATGATAGGATAATACTCGATATTTCTACGATCTGATCAATCGGTTTCTTAGATTTTATAAAGATATTATTTGCTTGCGGCGAGACATTTTTCTATTTTCTTTTCTTTTTCCCTTTTTCTTTCTTTTATTTTTGTCGACGGCACGGGCAATAAACACTTATCGACGGATGTGGATTATTATCGGTGTAGACTAACATTTGTTGTGCCTACGAACTTGTCAGAGGGTGTGCCTGCTAGCATCCTATCTAAATAGAATGCAAATGTTAAGCCAGCTAATTGTGACAGAAACATAGTTTCGTTCCTTTTATCTTGAGAAGAAGGCCTTGCATGTCGACCGTCGGAGTTCTTCGAGACGGGCGTTTTTATCTAGAGCGGCAGTTACAAAGAAAAATTTCTCTCTGCGAGAGCGTGTCTGTGAGTTATACAGTTTTTTTCTTTCCGTGTATGTGTGTGTGTGTGTTTATATCTGCCTATTGAGCAATTATAGAAGACGAGTTAATTTTTATAAAAGGAAAAAATAAAATGTCAACTTGTCGCAATAATGGCGCATTGAATTAATGAAACATAAATCGTATTCTTCCCTTTATTACGATAATAACGAACCTTGATTCCAAATGAAATTGAAAAAGAAGAAAAGAAAGAAGGGAGAATAAATTAAATTAAGCAATCGCACTCAAATAAATGTCGGAGTTCAGTCGACGTTTTCAAAGTTGTCGTCTTTTGTTCATTCTTTCATCTTCTCACCGCTATCTTATCGTTGGTGGATAATTCACGGTGGTCGTGCGATCGATCAAGCGTAGTCCCGGAAAAAGGACGTGTAATTTGAAAGAATACATATATTTCATGTGTTAACGTCCAAACTTTTACATTTGTGATCGAGTGTCGTAAGAAAGATGAAAGATAAAGAAAGAAAAAATAAATAATTAAAGAAAGAAAATAAGGAGAAGGTGAAAAGAGGGATATTTCGCCGATGAAACTTATTTTATTGTAAGTCTTTTCTTTCTTTCTTTTTTTTTCTTTTTTCGTTCTTATCTTGACATTGATATTCTTATCATGACATTCATTATCATCTATCTTGCCAAGAAGGTGCAAAGGAAATATAGTTCTCTCGAAGAAGTTAGATCGCACCCTAGTTGTTTACGTTCTCATCCTTTGCGTGGCTCGGTTAAGTTACTAACGTTACGATACTTATCTACATTGCTCGAATCACGCACATATACGTATATACACTCGCGTTGGTGCATGCAATATTTTCTCTACACCGTACCGATCTTGACCCTGTCCCTGTCTCGTCCTGTCGAGTATCAAGGACGTAGGAAAGAATGATATCCGAAAGTACTGAGAGATCGACTCACAGTCCCGAAAGATTTTTCACACGTAATTATTCAACCCTCCCTCTTCTTCCGCTGTTATTTAACGTTCGTTTGCTCGCCTTTTTTTTTTATCCTTTGTAATCGCGGAAATATTAGAGGCTCCGCACTCCTCCTCTTTTTTCTTTTTCTTTTTTTTTTCTTTTTCGTCGTTTATATTCTTACGTGCGTATCTCATATTGCCATGTTTCTTTCTCGTCACTCACACTCTTGCATTCTTTTCTTTCATTCATGCAAGCTTACAATCGTTTTATATTTCAGTCAACATGTTGATTTAAAAATCTACTGGAATATTCAAGCATCGTACTTGGACAACACCAGTTGTATAAGTAATATTGGAGATTACCATCGCCAATACGAAATTTCGAAATTTCCAATTCATTAAATTTAATACGTTGAATACTTCGAAACCCAACTGTGTAAAATAATTTTTCTTGCGAACAATTTTTACGATTGTAAAACTCGTTGTCAGATTAAATATTCTTAAATACTATAGCGAACTATATATATATATATTTTTTTTTTTTGCATCATCGACTTCTACATAGTTTTCTGATAGCAGAAATGATCTTGAGTAGTTACTCCAAAATTGATAAGACTTTCGCATTGTTTCTTCATCAATTTTTGCGGACTTTTATTGCATATTAGAAACACTTCGACAGCCATTTGTATCATAACTTTATGCAGATATTACAAACAACCTAAAAATTTTTTCTTCACCGTATCATTTCAACTTTTACTCGTACAATATACCGGCTATTTCGTTCTCTTACGATTCCAAACCTAAGAGAAATAATTTAACGTTTCGATAACAGACAAGATATTTAATAATACGTAGACAAAAATGATATCCGTAGTTTTAGCAAATAATTTATAATATTTTAATTGCAGTTAAAAATTACGTACATGTTTATTAGTTACTTCAATAACCATCATTTTTACTTTTTCTTATTTTCTTTCCTTTGCTATCAGAGTTCTCGTGGTATTCTCGTTACAAAACAGAGAAAGATGAAGATTGTCGGTAAAATTAAGGAGGGATAAAGAAAGAGAGAGATAAAAAGGTGGATCATCCGTGAGAAAAAGAGATCTTTACTTACTTGATGTAGTCGTATGTACTTTAAAAAAAAAATCATTTGAGACCTTACAGCTCGAACCAGTAAAACTTGTCGTCTGTTGGTGCTAAAGTACGTTTGCTGTAAGCTTCGTTCGATTTGCTACCTGGACACGAGTAGAACAAAGAGAAAGAAGGAAAAGAGGAAGAAGAGGAGTAAAGGAAGAAGAAAAAGGTAACAAAACTGGAGAATAGGAAATGTCACAAAGATCCAAACTCCTTAATGGTTAAATAATTCTAAAGACTTTACACTCAAACATAGTATTTCTTATTTTCGTCTTTCTTCTTCCTCTTTCTAGAATTCTTTTTAATTTGAATTGATTTTTTCGGATTTATTGGAACGAAGAATATTACTGTACTTGAAACTTTACTTTAAAGGATTGTCTTTTTAACGCGAAAAAAATGCATTTACTTGTTTTGGTTGCAAAGAAATTGGATTCTTTGGTATATGTTCATTTCTACTAATTAGATCATTGATTATTTTCTTTCTTTGGTTGTTAACGTTGCGAACTTGTAAATTATAATTTTTTGTTTGTTTGTTTGTTTATTTGTGAAAAGACTTTTCAATATGATAGTATCGTTGCAGTATCAATAGTACTTCAAAAGAACATTATTGAACAAATCGATCACTATCACAGATTACACCAAGAGATTAAAAGTTTAACGGTGTGTTTTCTTTGACAGCTTTTGTCACTTTAAACGCAATTGGTCCTAAAATCTTCATCAGATACTCTTTCAATTTTTCACATCTTTTTTTATCGGTTAACTCGTACGAAATACCCCATATAATGATACCATCAGCACCATTAGTAAGAATTTCTTTGAAAGTATTTTTCACATCGGCCTATGAGAATATAGAAATGAAATATCAGAAAGTATAAAATCCTTAATAATTAAAAACAGAGGACTCGTTTTAGTTTGGCTTTGGACAGCATAATGCTCTAAATTTTCAAATAAAATAATACTAACCTCGGTAAGAAAAACATTCTCTTTATCCTGATACGTGTACCACCAATAAGGTAACACTTTAGGTAAATGTTTTAAATTTTTCGAGATCCTTATAGCTTCTTTCAATCGTTCTTGCACTAGGTGAATTTTTTCATCTGGTTTCAGAACATTGTTTAAGTAAATCGATGGTAGAAGTATATTTTGATTATTGAACAGCCACGACATCCTGCATAAGAAAAGTATGATCTTTTTAACGAACGATTAGATAACGTAGGATAGGAATTATTGAAAATTATTGACATACTCTATCTTTCAATATGAAATAATTGACATCGACCTTGTTAATCATACACGTGTATTCGACCGTTTGCTTTTTATAAGAAAACGTTTGCTCGAGTACTGATAAATCATAGAAAACACGCGCAGACTATTCAGACAAATTTATCATGTTATACGTAATGAAAAAAAAAAAAAAAAAAAGAAAAAAAAAAAGAAAAGAAAAAGAAAACAGAAAAAAGAAAAAAATTAATAATATAGACTTGATAAAATCATAATCATTAATGGATCGAACAAAACGGATAAACTTATTCCAATCTAATATTTCTAATCTCTTACTTGTCGTTCTCGCTCATCGATAGAGCGTCACAATCGAAGCTCGGTTTATCAGTTGACCCGCTAAGACAGTAGGGATACCCGTGATAACCCCATTCAGTTTTCTTCCTAATTTCCTTCGCCAATTTCAAAGTTTGTTTCATAAAAATTTTAGCAGATGTTTCGAACCTATTCGACGCTTCCTTTTCGATCATCGATTTATCCCATTTTGGATGTTCTTTACGAACAAGATCTATGGAAATATCCTTATTTATTTTCAAATTATCCACGTTGCGTCGGAAGATCGGTCTCCAGTTATGAAAATGAATTACACCGATACCACCGGCGATCTTTTTTGGATATATTTCATCTAATTCTTTGGTAAATTGTTCAAGATGAATCGTGATGTTACCTTTTTGAGGAACTCCTTCGTTTCTTATCTCATATGTGCCTAAACAATTAATAAGATTTTCAAAAATCGATCGAAGAGAGTAATTTAAAGATATCTTTAATACGAATATCGTCCTTTAAATTCATCTAAGATAGAGATAAAACAGAGAGTAAAGGATTACCATTTTTAAGTAGCACCATAGATGGAAAATTTCCAGGATTATAAAAAAGTGATATCGTTTCACCGCGAAAATTGTTCATAGAATTATATTTGATATTAAATTCTTTCAACTCCTTGAAATAGATGTCGAAGTTGTGACAAAAATGAGTAGGAATGTTCCAATAAATGTTAAAGCTTTTTTTCGGCCAAATCGTTCTGAAAAATTTAAGTGGGAGATATCATCGGTGATATATACTGATTCAAGGGACAATGACACATATTAGATAAGATACACCGATGTGTTTGAACTTGAACTCATCCTTTCACTTTCTCTTTCTTTCTTCATCTATATATATATAATATATAAATCTATATATATATATAATATACATACGATATATATAAATTTTATATATTCTATATATTAAATATATATATATATATATATATATATATATAATTCCGTAGGTATATAAAATTCCAAAGCTAAAATAAAACAGATAACCCGTTTTATATCTAATTCAAAAGAGAATTTAATTATACTTTTTACCTTCGAACAGTCTATGGAAAAGGGATTAAAATAAAGTTATTAGCATATTGATTGATCACGCTGGAGGAAAACCAGGTCATCCATAAAATGATCTATTATGATAATATAACTTCCATAGATAAGTTCAATGAAAAAGAAAAAAAAAAAAAAAAAAAAGAGAGAAAAAAAAAAGAAAATTTGCGAGTACTATTCTTTACGTTCTTTTCTCTTTCTTCTATTCTTTCATTAGACAATAGTTACCTATTTGAATTGACGTTCGTTAAGGGATAAAGTAAGTAAAGAAAAAGGGTCACTAGCAGCATGATTTAGTAAAAACAATTCTACTAATCCTGATAATTATTCCTTCGTTAAACGAGTCTCTCATGTGTTATCAATTCTAAAAGATACTCTATATCTCCTTTTTCTTTTTCTATTTAATTCCACGTCGTTTGTGTTATATTACGATCCATTGATTTTCCTTTTTTCTTTCCTTGCGATTCTCCCGTAATACGTTCTAATTTATAGAAAAACGTTAACGACGATAATACACCAAAATTGCAACTGAATTCTGCTCGATTTCAGACCACTATTTATTCCGCTTTCGTTTCTTGTGTTCTTGTATTCCTCACCTATATACTTCTATCAATGTCACGAAGTGTTATCTCTTGCTTCGGGATATTGTTACTTTTTTTCGTGTTTCCGCATTCGTTTTTTTTTTTTTTTTTATCTTGTTATTCTCCTTTCTCTTCTCTCTCCCTTTCCCTTTCCATTATCGATAATACTTCGACGTCTAGTTAAGGGTGACCCTCGTTATACTTTAAAAGAACGGAAGGGTTATTCATATTCTCAACGAGAGAAAACACATTTCTCTCTTTCTCTATCTCTATCTCGTATTCTCTCACTTTTTATAAACCGCATCCAAATTTATCGTTTAAAGTCGATCTTTTTTTATTCCCAAAGGAATAAGAGTTCGCAAAAATATGACCCTCGTATCAATGATACTTGCGTTCTATTATCGAGCAATTGCAATTTTACCAATGTCTGCGAATCTACATGGTATTGTAAATATAACTGAGAACACGAAATAAGATAACTTTATGTATCACGCACGATTTAAAGGGGATTATTACCGAACGAAGGATACTCGCTTATCGTGAATACTTTACAGTGTGTTTAAGTGAATTCTGTTACATGTATATACATATACATACATACATACATACATACATACATATATATATATATATATAACGTGACAAGATGAAATAAAAATTAAATGTGTCAACTAATGGTCGTAGTTAAAGTTTCAAATTATAATGTTTCTATTAAAAATAAAAAAATATCCCAGTAAGAAATTTTCTTACATAACAGCAATATTTTCTTAGATAAATAAAACGTCAAGACATGAATATTAATATTGACTTGATACCCGCAGAACACGATACAATTATAAAGCATTCTATATCACGGAAGTAGTAAAAGTACTTTTCCTCCGTTTATTACACGTGTTACAATATTCGAAGAAATTATAAACTACCTACTTCGTATTCTTTATATCGGTTAAAGCGACTTCTTTCTCTCTCTCTCTCTTTCTTTTTTTTATATTTCCAACATCATATAATTTTTAACGATGGTTCTTTTTAAAACATTTGTCGTATCGTAGATAATCAACGATACGACTTTTATATCATGATTTGATTTATAATCTGCACCTTGTTAGACTCTATATTTCATTCAAATCAAAAACATTCGTATCGTTTCTTACACGTTTTATCTCTTTATAATAACGCGTCTAACACAATCCTAATCGAATAAACTTCGTTGAATATTTGATTCGATATTTATACGATCTAACCCGATCGTTTAAGAGATTTTATAGAAATACAATTTGGATGTGACGAGACAATTTTTACTTTCATTTTCTTTCGTTCTTTTTTTTTTTTTTTCTTTTTTCTTTTTTCATCGTCGACGTTACGGATAATAAATATTTATCGACGGATGTGGATTATTATCGTTTGTGACTAACGTTTGTTGTGCCTACGAACTTGTCGGAGGATGTGCCTGCTAGCATCCTATCTAAATAGAATACAAATGTTAAGTCAGTTAATTGTGACAGAAACATAGTTTCGTTTCTTTTATCTTGAGAAGAAGGCATTGCATGTCGACCGTCGGAGTTCTTCGAGACGGGTACTTTTATCTAAAGCGGCAGTTACAAAGAAAAATTTCTCTCTGCGAGAGCGTGTCCATGAGTTATATGGTTTTCTCTTTGGGTGCACGTGTGTATCTGCCTGTTGCACGATTATAAAAGATGAGTTAATTTTTATAGGGGAAAAAAAAAAAAAAGAAAAAGAAAAAGAGAAAGAAAAAGAAATAACGCATCGAGAAGTGCAATAATGTCGCGATAAATCAATGAAATATATAAATCGTACATACGGCTGATTCAACGATCTATTCTAATTGTTTACTCGTGAGATCGACTCGCAATATGTTTTCTTTCTTCTTTTTATTCTAATAAAAGTGAACCATAATTTAAAATGGAATTAAAAAAGAAAACGGAAGAAATAGATATAACTCTGAACAATCGATATTCAGATAAATCTCGAGTTCAATCGACGTGTTTCCAAACTAGTCGTTTTTCGTCCATTCTTTTGTCTTCTCGCAGCTATCTTATCGTCGACGGATAGTAGAGGGTGGCCGTGAAAGCGATCAAGCAATGTACCGGAAAAAGGACGGGTAGTTTTTACGGGTAAAAATATTTCATGTATTAATGTCCAAACATTTTACATTTGTTATCGAGTATTATAAGAAAAGAGAAAGATAAAGAAAGAAGGAAGAAAAATAAATAATTAAAAAAAGAAGGTAACGAGAAGAGAAAAGAGGGATACTTTGCCGACGAATCTCATTTTATTGTAATTCTTTTTTTTTTTTTTTGTTTTGTTTTTCATTCTTACCTTGACATATGCATTATCATCTATCTTGTCAAGAAGGTGCAAAGGAAACATAGTTCTCTCGAAGAAGTTAGATCGCATCCTAGTTGTTTATGTTCTCACCCTTTGCGTGGGTCGGTCAAGTTACTAAAGTTACGATACTTATCTACATTGCTCGAATCACGCACATATACGTATATACACTCGCGTTGGCGCATGCAACATTTTCTCTACACCGTACCGATCTTGACCCTGCCCCTGTCTCGTCCTGTCGAGTATCAAGGACGTAGGAAAGAATGATATCCGAAAGTACTGAGAGATCGACTCACAGTCCCGAAAGATTTTTCACACGTAATTATTCAACCCTCCCTCTTCTTCCGCTGTTATTTAACGTTCGTTTGCTCGCCTTTTTTTTTTTATCCTTTGTAATCGCGGAAATATTAGAGGCTCCGCACTCCTCCTCTTTTTTCTTTTTTTTTTTTTTTCTTTTTCGTCGTTTATATTCTTACGTGTGTATCTCATATTGCCATGTTTCTTTCTCGTCACTCACACTCTTGCATTCTTTTCTTTCACTCACGCAAGCTTACAATCGTTTTATATTCTAGTCAACAACACGTTGATCTAGAAGTCTACTGGAGCACCAAACCAATTTTTCCAGGCGTCATACTTGGACAACGCCAATTGTATAAATAATATTGGAGATTACCGTCGCCAATACCAAATTTCAAAGGTTCCAAGAACTCCTTATTATCCATTAAGTCCAGAGCATTAAATACGTCGAAACCCAACTGTGCAAAATAAATTTTCTTCTAAACAATTTTCACGATAATAAAATATAAACAATAAGGTATGATCTTTATACTTACGTTACGGGCCGATATAAGAGCATCGGTCATAAGCTCGAGCCAAGGGGTAACGGTGGAGACATTGTAAAAACTATATGCAGCTTTTAAGGTCTTATGTGCTTGATGATGCATTATTGAACTTGGCAATGTATAGTAGCTAACCATATCCGTGATTTTACCATCATTTTCGACTACAAAAGTATTGATCATACCATTTTGTGGAAGGAACCAATGTTGAAATTCCTCGATTGTAAAAATCGGTGCCAGATCAAATTTTTCTAAGTACTGAAACACACGGTATATGTATATATACATATATAAATTTCTTTTTCTTTTTTCTTTTGTACTTTTAAGAAATATTGAAAAGCATTGTGGAACTCACATCGCTTAAAATTTTGTGAGCTTGTGGAATATCTGTATAAACGAGTTTTCTAAATCCAGGTACCTTGGTGTTCTCTGGCAGTTTATACAGTTTTAAAGTTCTTTGCATAGTCATGTTACGCGACAGGTGAGAAAATTTAATTTCGATAAGCTTCTTTGGATTAAGTGATCGATGCCAATATCTAAGCATAATAATGAATATGAATTCATAGAAATAAAGTACATGTACGCGTTTGAAAAAAAAAAAAAACTTTTGTTTGTTAGTAATAAAATACCTGCAAGTTGCAACTGGTTTTGGTAATACAACTCCAGCAGTATACACAGCCTGAAATATTCCTTGTAGATTTACTCTCCTTGTAATTTCTCGTATCAAAACAGGAGCAACTCTTTTAGATCTTAATTTCTTATGTACGCACAAGAAATTTATTTCCACCATCTTTTTTGTACTATAATAAATCCAAGAATTAAAGAAAAAATACAATAAAAATAAGATTTAACTATTGTATACTAACTGGTTATAAATGCGTAGAGTAGCTGGAATAGCGGAAATGAAACCGACTAGACGTCCGCTTTTGCTGACTCTAACACCGCAATGCCATTCTTTACACCATCCTGGTGGTTGTAATGCCCTAAACATTCATAAATATTTCAGAAATCATCTGTTTTGTTGTCTAAAAATTTTATATGTAATGATAATTACCATTTCAAAAATATAGGTGGATAATCAAATCTAAACATCGCGTCGTCATCTTCTACATAATTTTCTGATAGCAGAGAATATAATTCTGCTAATACCAAAGGATCGTCAAGGTTTAAAGTATCCCATTGAAAACCTTCTGGCAACGAATAAGGTTCTGCCCTTATAGAAGTTTTGTCAGGTTCGATCGGTTCATTGCACACAATTTTTTCATCTATAATTTTATGATGACGTAATATTATTTTACATAATTACTTACTTTAATCTTAAACATTTCTCGCAAACCTACCCATTTTAGGTACTGGTTGCGTACTCCAAAATTGATAAGGCTTTTGCATTGCTTCTTCTTGAGTTTTGGCAGGCTTCTGTTGCATATTAAATACTTCCATAGCCATTTGTATTTCCTTTATCGAGATATTGCAAGCACTGTGAAGATTTTTTTCTTCACTGTGTCCTGCATTATTGTGATTTTCACTCGTGGAATGTACTGGCTGTTTCTTTTTCTTACGGTTCCTTTTCTTGGAACTAGACAGAAAAGATAGAATTTAACATTTTGATATTAAACGAGATATTTAATAACAAGTAAACAAATCAACATTCGTTAAATTATACATACAGTTTTTAAAAATTATATATATTTTCATTTATAGCGAATGGCATAGGAATGGAAAACATTTATGTTGTAGTTAAAAATTACGTATGTTTGTTTATTACTTTATAAATCATAACCAAAGTTGTGCGATGAAAAATAAGTTTTACGAAGGAAGGACAAAATAATATCGTAAGGAGGGATTATTTTTATTGAAATATTAATCATCAATAATTATAGGCTGCATTGGAAGGTCCGAGTATACAGACTGCAAAACTACCGGCCGTCACATCAATTTTTACTTCTAAGTGATCGAAGAAAACAAATGTTGCAATCGAAATAAAAAAATGGCACACGAATCGTATAATAAAGATTGATAACGTACCTTTTGGAATGCCCATCTTTTTCATGAATTTCATCTTTCTTAGCCTCTCGCTCCACGACCTGATTCTTATCCTCCATTTTAATATAGATTTTGTAGCTGCGCACGCGCTATCTTTACTAGCGCCGTCTACATGACTTGAATGTAAAACTTCGAATGAGGCTGATCACGTGACCACTGAGATGATTGGTTCTTATTTTCTACAAGGTAAGAGTATTTGATAGTGTGCGTAAAGATATTATCGTTAGAATTAATAACGTATAACAATACAATTAAATTCATTTATTAATTAATCTGTTAATATTATATTACAATAAAAGAAACAAAACTTTAACAATATGATTAAATTCATTTATTAATTAATCTTTTAATATTCTATTATAATAAAAGAGACAGAACTTAAAAAAAGAAAAAAATTTAATTTTTTATGCTCGATTCCGTTGAACATAATGTTTTACCTATTATGTAAAAATTTATGCATTGATACGATATATTTGAATACCATATTTATTGAGTTTACAGTTTGAAATTCCTTTTTAATACTTCGATATATTTTATACTAAGGAAAAAAAAAACAATTGTAAAATGTTAAATAATAATTTACGAAATATATTTGTAAGTATAAAAAATAATATATATAAGTAACGTTGACGCTTATTGGACGACGTAAAAAGTAGGAATTCTCATCGACCAATAAGCGATAGCCATTTTTCACTCTCCAGCCAATAAGAACACGAGTTTTGACTCCTTTAAAGTATTTTATATAGATACTTACCTGTTCTTTTCAAATTAGTGAGGATCGCGATCGGTAAGAGAAAAGACGTTAATTGTTTGTTGGAAAAGAATTATTGTTGGAAGAATGAGGTATGTAATATTAAATATTAGTAATAATTATTAAATATAACATTATATGTACACATACATATACATATATTATGTTATTGTATTATTAATATATTAATTAATTTGATATAATACTATGCATACACACATATATGTATATCATATCATACACACACACACACATATATATATATCTGCATATATTAGATAATTAATTATTATTTAATCTAAAATTAATAGATAGTGATCTATTTGATAATATATTCTTTGATTTATATAAATGTTTGATATCGAATTATATTTGAACGTATAATCATCGAAATAATATTCGCACAAATGATAATGATACGATTATATATTTGTTTATTTCTTCGAAAATCCTTCTGATCGATAGAATGAATGAGAATAATGTAGTAAGGTCAGAAGTACTTACAACTTTGTTTTCTTTTGGTTCAATGGTTGTTCTAACATCGTACAATGTACAATACAGTTGACGACGAGTCGTTACACGCGTTCCAGTTATCTTTTTAATTACGCATTATTTTTCGTATTCGTACTTTCGATCAAATTATTTCATTATATTATTATATATATTTTATATAATATATGTTATTAATATTAAATTAAGATATACATTATATGTTATAATGTTAATATATGTTATTAATATCAATAATGAAAAGAAATTATATATAAATATATATACATACGTACATATATACATACATATATACACACACACATATATATATATATATATACCGTTGTTCTATCTGTGTATCATGTTTTATCTGTATTGTATTAATAAAATCGGTAGAAGACGAAATTCAAGAACGAAGACTTCGAGGTTAGAATATTGGTGTAACGTCGTTGGATCTAAAGATGAAAAAGGAATTGGAAATGGTGGATAAAAGCATCGCAGATCTTCATTACAGGTTATTTTTCATCGTTATCGTGAAAAAGATACATCGATGTTGGGTATGTTTGAAATATTTTTTAATATTATACAACGTTCCTTACGACTTATCATTTATTCGTGCCTTCAATCGTTTAGTTTTAAGTATACCGTTTATATCATTCGATTTTCGGAATTTCGTTCGAATCTGTAAGAATTTAGAATTTATCTTATAATATTTAGTTTTAAGAATTTAGCTTTCAACGCTTTGTCTTAAGAATTCGACTTTCAACGTTTACCTTCGTGTATTTAGCATTCTCTTTTAATTTGACGTATTTCATTTCACGTATTGCGAAATTTTGTAGATTTAACATTCATCGTTAAGCTTTTCGAATTTTCTCTCAGTCGTTTAATTTTAAGGATTTATTTTCCAACATTTAGTTTTTACGGATTTACGTATTTAGCTTTGAACGTTTGGCTTGAAGCATTTCGATCGTTTCAAGCATTCTCTCAATCGTTTAGCTCTAAGAATTTAGCTTTGAACGTTTAATCTTACTAATATAACCTTTATTTCGTTCAGTTTGAAAAATTTTATTTCAATCTTATAGCTTTAAACACAATAAGTTCAAGAAATTATTTTTATCTCTTATAACATTTTATATATAAACTATATTATTCGTTTAATATAACCAATAATTTAGTCATCAACAATCATTTAACGAACACGTATGTAAACTTCTTCGAATGGATACGAATTACAACAGGAAATATTACCAACGTAAAGCAATCCGTTTTCTAGTTAGTCGGATGATTAATTTGGAAGAATGTTAAAGAGAGAGTGAGAGAGAGAGAGAAAGAGAAAGAAAAAGAGAGATAGAGATAGATAGATAGAAAGAGAGAGAGAGAGAGAAAGAGAGAGATAGAAATTCGACGATATATACGAGAATGCGTGTATTCACGTAAAACTAGTTTCAAACTAAAATTCATTTAACTAATTTATTTCATGTGGGTAACTCTACCGTCAGTATAGCACAATAGCGAGTAGTCTAGGAACGTCCGAGAAAACTTTTGAACAATAAAAAAAAATAAAATAAAA
>NC_057685.1:6864895-6872395 GCF_014466175.1 Vespula pensylvanica | reverse complement strand
TTCTGCCCGACGAAAGCACTCGGTGCAATCTACTCGGCTATAATTTCGTGTTTCCGATCGGCGATAGAAGAATCGCCAACTGGACCGATATTGGCAATTCTCCCTCGAGACAACTTGAGCGAAATAGAGAGAGGGAAAGAGAGAAAGATAGATAGATGGAGAGAGAAAGAGGAGGGAGAGAGAGAGAGAGAGAGAGAGAGAGAGAGAAGTGGAGTAGTAATAGGAACTTGAAAGATAGAGAAAGAAAGAAGAGGTTTGGAAGCAAGAGGAAAGAAGGAAAGAGTTTAAAAGAAGTTGAAATCGATGCCACGACTCTCCTTCGATTTGGACGAAATTGTGCCTCCAAGCTGGCACACGATCGAGGCATTAGGGACTCTTAAAGGAGAGTTTAATGGACTCGTCTATACCTGGTTGTCGCTGACGTTGACGCAAGTGTAGCACGTTAGACCTGAAACAATGGAAAAGAGATAGACGATGAGGAAGTGTTTATTAGATCATTTTCTTTTTGAGATATATCTAATTTTTTTTCTGTTTTTTGTTTATGAAATTTATCGTCAAAATGTATTAAAAGAGAAATAGTATTGTTTGTTTGTTTTTTTTTCTTTTCTTTTCTTTTCTTTTTTGGAAAGAAATTAAATCCGTTTTATTTCCAGAACAATTAATTTTGTGAATTATCTTTTATATTATTTTATATATATATATATACATATAATAGATAATATTTGTTATTAATTTGATACTTCTTTCTTTTTGATTTATAAAATATATAATTATCAGAAAAATTTGTTTCATAAGTAAATAAATAGTTTTGTGAATCACTGTTACTGCCAGATTTATCCACGTGCGGTTAAGGCTATAACCTCGGACCCCGTAATACAGAGGATCCCATAGGACGCAATATAAATTTATATTATATAATAAATTTGATGTAGTATCTGGTTTGCCGGTATAGAATTTTTATTTTTATATTTGCAATTATAATCTATTTTGGACAGTACATTTCTCAGTTTATCATTTGCATGAATTTTATTGAAACGAGAAAATATATGTTTTACATAATTAATTTATTTTAATGATACTCCAAGCAAAAATTTGTAATGCCTAAACTCCGTTGATAGTTAAATCCCCAAGTGATTATTGTTTATGTCCATGTATATATATATGTGTGTGTGTGTGTATGTGTCAGTTATTAATTCTATATTTGTTTATCTTATGAAACATATCGTTAAAAAGTATAAAAAAGAAAAATAATTTTTATTATTATTATTATTTTTTTTTATATATAAAAAAGAATATGTAGAATTTTTTAAATAATTTCTTTAATAAATAAATAATTAATTTTGCCAATTATCGTTTGTACACACGTATATATACATATATATGTCAGTTATTAATTTGATACATAACACCTGTTCGTTCAGTTTTCATCCATCGTATTCGTGATCGATTCTGTCGTGTTATTCTCGCGCGTTGGACCTTTTTTAATCCTCTCGTAACTAACGCTCAACGGGAATAAAAAAGGAGGATCACATATATATCTATCTTATCGTATAGGATCGTTCAAAGCAAATAGTAGAATTTCCCAGAACTCTAAACTCTTGGTACGAGCTGAGTTTAGAACGACGCGACGGGTGCTGTGCTACCACCATTCGTTCGATCGTTTCTCTTTCACCATCTCGATTTTCCTTCGACAATCAATCCTCTGGTAGTTTAAACTTTCGATAATATAAAGTCGACAGGCAAACTGGAATACGAGGAAGAAGTCTGTTCCCCTTCAAAATAGAAATGGGACACGAAGTTTGGGATATTTTTCGGAACAATGGTGCGTCCTAACGTTTAGAATTATATAGAACTCGTGTGTGTGTGTGTGTGTGTGTGTGTGTGTGTGTGTGTACGTGTGTATGTGTGTGTATATATATATATATATATATATAAAATCTTAATCTGTATGTTCGCAATTTCTCAAAAACTCTGACTATTTTTGTCCGATCTAGATGAAATTTTATATAAGTGCTTTTTATGATTCGACGGAAAGTTTAGGCTACTTAACTTGCGGAAATATTAGCTATAAAATTGGCTACAAGGTTTCAAACTCGTGAAAGAGAGAGAAATAGAGAAGGTCGATATACGACCGACGTGAAATAAGAGGAGGTCGAGGCAAGTTGATGTTTTTCAGTTTTTAATTGTTGCAACAATTTAAAATTTGCTAAAAGCGTAATTCTTCGCTATCGAGGTCGTTAACTAAAAACTTATATAGTAAAACATACTAACGTAATAACATACTAGTTAAATGTTTAAATTGCATTCTACTTTTTTCTTTTTTTTTTTTTTTTTTTTCAACATAAAGTTTCACTCTTTTTCATAAATTATTACGTGTAGCATCAATTAAACTGAAATGTTTTATATCCAGATAGAACCTTAGTTTTCCTCACAAAGGTACGATCCAATTAAATAACCATTCAAAATGCCAAACGAAACATTAATATTTATTTTATTTTTATTCATTATTTCTGTTTGTAATCCTCTACATACCTTCCTCGATAGCGAATTTGAAACTGTTTATTAAAAGTTGTAACGTAACTTAAAATAACATTATGCGTACTCACTAAATTTGTTTTACCATTCTCTACAGTGTTATTAAAAAGAAGAAAGTAATAATGGTTCGATTTAAAACACTCATGGTGATCTTGCTTTTTTTATGGAAAAAACAAAGCGTTCGATCAATTATTATTATTGTCACTTATAGCCGGTTAGAAACTATTAAATTAGAAACTCTCGATGATTTTTTTTTGTTAGTTTATGATAAATTCCTTAAAAATCGTGGTCGTTATTATGTGAACAAACTCTCTCTCTCTCTCTATATATATATATATATTTTATTTTATTTAAACTAACTTTTATAAAGTTGTTATGCATTTTCATTACTTATAGCAATAAATTATTTGGATTGATAAATTACGCATCGTTATGCGGTTGTATATGTGCGAAAATTCAAAATGAGAGGAGTAATAATACAGGAAATGCAAGAAGAAACGAAAGAGAGAGAGAGAGAGAGAGAGAATTTTGCGCATGCGTAACAATCATCATTTGTTCCAACATTTCCACCACTTCCCATTACCATCTGTTAGGTAGTTTGGTTTTCTTTATTGACGCTTTACTTGGTTTGCTTACCAACCATTAAAATGAAATTCTCGGAGATCCAACAACAAACGTGTTGCGCAGTAAACTTAGGTCAAAAATTATTCACGTTTGTTTGCAATGTCAAATTATCGTGGTAGCTCAGAGAAATAATATATCAGTTGCATTACAACCTATTTAGAACGTATTACAAATGCAATTACGTAATTGCGTTCAAATTAATTTCTACTTAACATAAATATATGTGCACATAATCTTTCCTTATAACGGATTATTACTTGCTAGAGTGAATGTGACAAATGAAAATCAATGTTATTTCATTGTTCAATTCATTTTATTGTTTAATTCCATTTCTTAAATCGCTCAATAATGTTTTGAAAAAAAAAAATAGTGTGTTTTAGTTTGATCTATGCATAAAATTAAAAGTGTATCTATCACGAGCGATTTTTAAATTACACAATAATTCGCAATAATAATTGTAGATTCTAAGGAAAAGAGTGAATACTTCGTTATTAGAGATCTTTATAAATAGTAAAAAAATAAATAAAATAATTAATTCTCTTCAATTGTTGTAAATTTAACGAGTGATTGATAAAGTATTTCTAAATATGATAATTTATAAAAACAAATTAATGATATTTGTCATCGCGTTATATCCAAACAGTTGGACTCCTGCTTTTCTGGCCATATAATTAAAGTAACGTTTATAGAATCCTGTTTTACCGATCGTTAATAGCAGATTTCTGAACAGCACAGGAACAATAATAATAACAGGATCAAATAGTACCAAATAGGGTCAATTAGGATCAAATAGAATCGAATAGGACCGAATATATTCGAAGACCCTAGACTCAAACAAATCTCAAACAAAACTAGAGACAAAACACTGGATGAAACCTCGGACAAAATCCCAAACACAACTCTAGACTAAATCCCAGATAACATCCTGAGTCAAGCCGAGCCGAGTTTAACCGAGTTTAACCGAATCTAAACGAGCTGAATCAAGTCGCCTAAAATAACATTTGATTCGAGTCGATCCGTTCGATTCGATCCGAAACGAACCAGATCCTTCTACCTATCCGATTCGATCGACCAGTCTTGTTTGGTCCTGTTCAGTCTTATTCGATCCTGTTCGGTTTTATTCCATCTGTCTGATCTTATTATGTTCTCTTCAGTCTTGTTCAGTCCTATTCGATGCTATTCAGTCTTATTCCATCTATTTGATCCTATTATATTCTCTTCAATCCTATTCGTTTCTGTTCAAATATATTCAATCTTTTGCGATCCTATCCGATCCGGTCTCATTTTATTTAATTCTATTTGTTCCTATTCGATCCTATCCGATCCTATCCGTGTTTACTCGATCCTTTTTCGGTCCAGTTCGATCTTATTCAGTCCTATTCCGTCTTGTTCTTTCCTCTTTGGTTTTATTTGATCCTATTCTGCTTCGTTCGTTCCGTTTGGATCCTACTCGAATATATTCGATCCTCTTCTATTTGGTCCTATTCGGTCCTATTCGGTCCTATTCAATATTACTCGATTTTATTTTATCCTCTTGAATCCTTTCTTGTCCTCTCCTGAAACTTACTATTAACGATCGATAAACCAGAATTCTATTAACGCAGGACTTAGTTGGTCGGCTATAAAAGCAGGACTCTAATGTTATCAAACTGCTTGGCTGTAATTACCCTGACGAATCATCTTTAAAAGTTACTAACGTGTTATTTTTTTTTTTATTAGTTACCATGTTTAGAAGTAATTTTTTAGTGATGTTTAGAAGCGTTTTTGAAGCGATTTATTAATTACTTGTTAAATTTATAAAACTATCGAAGAGAATTAATTCTTTTATTTATTACTTGCTATTTGTGAAATTCTTTGATGACGTCGAAGTAATTTCTTTTTTTTTTTTTTTTTTTTTTTCTTCGTGAATACTTTGAATTATCGTGAATTTATGCAATTGAAACATCTCTCGTAAACGATATCTTGGGAAATGGTCGACAAATCGATAATACGATTTAACGCTCTATGTCATTCTATATTTTATATACAGGAAATCGTTATATGAAAACATATCCATATAAAAATATGAAGAATATAAATAAAGTAACAAAACGTATCTATCTCATTTTCAAATGATTCATTAAGAAATCAAACTAATTCTGAATATAATATTTTATATATCACGTTTTACGGATTGACAAGTCGACCCGGAATATTTAATTTTTTTCCATGAGAATGAAAAGGATTGAACAACAACTGCTATTGTCAGCGTACATATACGTACGTTCTATCGTAGTAAATAGATAAACAATAAAATGAAAATGTCTGATACTGCACGAGTTACATATACACAATGTCCAGATAATTTCGATTTATCAACTAGTCTCGGAAAGCTAGTTGAGGAAATTGTGGTTGCACTAGAAATACATTGATTGAATGATTTTCTCATTGTCACTTGTGATTTGTGATCTGTGTTTCATGTTCCATGCACCATGTTTAGTATTCCGTATTCTGTATTTCGTGTTTAGTGTTTCGTATTCTGTATTCCGAGATTCGTAGTCGGGTGTTCTGTGTTCTTTGTAAACACGATGTTTTCTACGGATCCACATTTGAAATTCGACCGCGGCAAAAAATTATATTTCGTAAATTTCAACGGATTTCGATTTTCTAAAGCACGGATAATATTTTTCATGCAAACTTTTGCACTTTTCCACAAACGATCGACGATAGTAACGTACGATAGTCAACTGAAAAAATTACTTTATATTTCGAATCGCGTATAATCTGAAGTAGTGGAAATTCTTGATACATTATTACGAAAGAAAATGATATAAAAATGTTCTTTTAAATCTTAACCACTTGTCATCCTTGACAGCAATATATATATATATATATATATTTATTTATTTATTACGGAGAAATATATATACGTATATATTTATCAGAAAGAGAGAAATTGGAAGAGAAACAAAAGAGATTTATAGAAGGTTAGACGAATTGTGGGTCTCGATCAAAAGGATAAACTTGAGTTAGTCGAACAAATCATAGGTCCATTTCATTTCTCCCTTGTTATGTATTTCTTCAAGAGTTCGAAGAGGAGTTCAACTTCATTCCATCGCTAGGTGCTTCGTTTTCTTCTCTCGTTCTCAATTTCTTTTGATATAGACTATATATATAATCTATCTTTATATATATGTATATATATATATACACATATATATTTGGTTCACGGTATATATATACACACACGCACACACACATATATATAAGTATATACTCACGATAGATGTCTTCCTCATCCGTGGCTATTCCCTTCAGGCCGTTCTTCTGTTTCGTCTCTTCTTTCCCGTTTCCAGATTGGACGTTTCTGCCGCAAGTTTCCGCAGCCAGGAGCAGCCCGACCATCACCCACGTGATCATTCCTCACATCTCTGTAATCATTGATAAAGAGAATAGATCGGAAAGAAAGCTTTCTTTAAATTTCCTTCTCTTCTTTCTTTTTTCTTTTGCTTTTACTCTTTTCGTTTCTCTTATTCTTTAATTTTACTTATCGAAAGTCTATCTCATTTCTTGTCGTTTTTTCTTGTCGTAGATCTTTAACTTGATCGAAATTAGATGATTATCATCGTTATCATTGTTAACTATTTCTAAAGTTTATAATACTCTCGTGTTATTTCCAAAGACGTGTTAAAAGAGCGAGAAAAAGTGCTTCTGAGATCGTAAAAAACGTGAGTTCATAGATTTTTCATCGGAACTCCCGATCGACGGTATCGTAAAGTATACCTTAGGTATACGAGATTCGTAGGAAACTATTGGAATCCTTGGGGTTGACTGGAATTTAAAAATTAATAGAATAAATTTAGTGACACGCGTGCCAGGACTTTAAACAAATTTCATTATCTATCTTTACCGTAGTCTTATTTCTCCAGAGAGAGAGAGAGAGAGAGAGAGAGAGAGAGATTTTCTGTCTTCGCCATCGTCGTATACGTAGTCGTATACTTTGAAAAATTAAATAAGTCGTCTTTCGGCGTGTACATCTACTGTTAGCGTTAGAAAAACGTAGAGAAGAATACGATGAAGGAAAAATGACGGAAAAATAAAGGCTATGGGAAATGAAATAATTTCCGGTGGCCCTCGAATAGACGTCCTTGGCTTTTCCCTCATAACTTTGCTTTCTGTCTTAGTATACGTGTGTGTATGCGCGTATATGTGTAAAACGATGCACGAGGACGTAAGAGAATTTCCGGTTATATCAACGTATGTATGTATTTCTCAGGTTTAATCCTTCGCTTAACCTATTCGCTTATATTATATTCATCGAAGTATATATGTATGTAGACGATGCTAACTTAAGTAAGGAAA
>NC_057685.1:6857395-6862395 GCF_014466175.1 Vespula pensylvanica | reverse complement strand
TGCTAAAAGGGAAGTTGTTGTCCCTCGTGGACGGAAACTTTTATGAGGATCTGTCGCGGTAAAAGCTCCAACCCTCCTGTTGTTTTTGTTCCCGTAGCAAGTCATTAGGAGTGCTTTCACTACGTAGAGGCTCACCTACGTTCCAGCGAAAAACGTACTTTCGCATCACGGCTTTTGTCACGTAACGTCCTGCAATTTATCTTCCCGAAGAATGAGAAAGAGAGAGAGAGAGAGAGACAGAGAGAGAAGCATTATTATATATGTATACTAAGCGTTAATTTTTATCGATGCATTTCTCACGTGATTTCGCCCGAAGAATTTTAATTTTAATTTTAATTTCTTTCTATCTCTTTCTCTCTCTCTCTCTCTCTCTCTCTCTCTCTCTCTCTCTTTATTTTCTTTTTTTTTGGAGTTTTTTTTCCCCTTCCATACATATACATACCTTCTTTATTCATGAGAATAATTTAATTTCGACGAATATTCGTTGCGAACTCATGAACGCATATGAATGTGACTTGTCGCGTTTCAAAATTCAAGCGTCCACCGATCGATGCGTAGAATAAAATAAATTTACTCGGATTTTTGCATTATAACAGACGCGTTACTCAACAGGTTGAGAAGGATGCGAAAATTTACGCGTAATACATAGGAGCGACGATGAACAAGCAAAGGTGTCTTCTCCTGTTACTGCTGTTTGACGATTAAAGTGTACTTAGTTAGTCGTTTTTTTTTTCTTTCGCTCTCTCTCTCTCTCTTTCTTCTTTCTCTCTCTTTCTTTTTAATAATTCACTTTGCGTCAGAGTACTCGCTTTCCGTGCCAAGAATAATGAGAACTTTTTTAAAAACAGAAAAATGTGCTCGTAAAGTGTTGTTCTCTCTCTCTCTCTCTCTCTCTCTCTCTCTCTCTCTCTTTTTTCTTCTTTCTTCCCTTTCTTTCTTATTTTTTCTGTTTTTTTTTTCGATTTTAATAAGAACGAAATAATTATTAGTTCGTTAAAATTATCGGACAATGTTGCTCTAATTTCGTGGATATACATAGTACGAACGTAAATATCGAATAATTATAACCACCTCGGGGATCATCCATCAAGTTCTCCATTTGCGAGCTGTCGTTTCGTTTTGAAAGATCGTCTATAACGGCGAAATCGATAGGAAAAGTTTGATGGAAGTTCCGACGAAATCTTTGTCCTCTTTAAAGATGAAGATGATGGATAATTACTCGTGCCACGACAAATAATCGCTCGATTATCTTTGAGAAGCCCTGACTTGGAGAAAGATAAAGAGAGAGAAAGAGATATATACATACATATATATATATATATATATATATATATATATATATATAGAAGCGAACTCATAGAGATAGAGATAGAGATAGAAATAGAGATAGAAGAGAGAGAAGAGTAGAATACGCTGGTACTCTCTTTCTGACGTTGTCCCTCATGCAGGTTAAAGTTCGTGCGTTTAAACTTCCGTCGAAAATCGAAGCGGAATCCGCTACCCGCATTCCACTTTGACGCTCGTCGATAATCATCTTAAATGTACGGTAGAACGCTCGATAACGGTCGAACCAATCTCTCGTAACTTGAACAATCTCTTTTCTTTCTTTCTTTCTTTCTTTTTTTTTCTTTTTTCTTCTTTTTCGTCCTCTTTCTCTTTCATTTTTATTTTTTATTTGTTTTCAATTTTCTTTTTCTCTTTCTTCTTCTTCTTCTTCTTCTTCTTCTTCTTCCTCTTTTTTCCGTTTTTCTTCCTTTTGTTTTTTTATTTTTCTCTCTCTCTCTCTCTTTTTCACTTTTTCTTTCTTTTTTTTTTTTTTTTTATATTTCCGTATCAGTTCGAAACGTTCATTTTTAAAGGAATCGCCTATCGTGAATTTTTCCAATATCGATTATTGAATTTTATTTTCAACTCTATAAATTATTCTCGACGAGCAAATCGAGGATTCACACGGATGTAAATAATGTATATAAAAATTTTCATCGTTCCCGTGCATATGATATTATCAATTAATGCGATAGGGAAAACAGATAAATAAACGATTCGATCATGTGCATGTATATTACTTTGGAAAGTAATAAATAAACGGGGCCACGAAACGAATCGTCAATAAGAATTTACCGAAATTGTTTCGATTTTTTCATTCTGGTTGCCAATCTGCCAACGTTATAAAACAAAAATCTGTTGGAGGAGAAAATTGTGCGGAGTTATGAGCTTTTTCGGTAGAATTTTGTTCGATAACGGGGGCTTATGCTTTTTCCATCGGGACGTGATTTTCCCTGATGGTGTTGGGAGAGAAGAAAATAGGAAAAAAGTGGGAGAAAAAGAGAAAGAAAGAAAGAAAGAGAAAGATAGCAAGAGAAAGAGAGAAAGAGAAAGAGAAAAAGAAAAAGAGAAGAATACCAACCGTGAAAATGATGATTGATCGAAAGAATATTCTCACAATAATAATCCAAGTCTTTCTTTCTTTGATCTCTTTAATTTAGGAAATCGATATTGCAAGCTTTTTATTCGTTTATGCAGAATCACTACCGGTCGCGATTTTACATGTCATAGTTACGATACAAGCTTTGTATATATTTGATATGTGTGTGTATATATATATTATAATATATATTATATATATATGTATATATATATATTATATAATGCAAATGTGTCGTATTTCGAGCGAGTAGAGAAACGCTAGGAGTTGGTAAATGTAGGAAAATACCCGGGGCGAAAACTCCGTAATACTACAAATAGATTTTCTCTCTCTCTCTCTTTCTCATCTTTCTTTCTCTTTCTCTTCTGATTCTCTCATTCCACAACACGTTCAAAAGATGCTTTCTTCGTCTTCTAAGCGAAACGAAAGGCAAAGTTTCGAACCGACAATGAGTTTGCCCGAGTAACGACGTCTGTCGTGGGACACGTTTACGTCGACGTCCTGTTCTATAAATTCCTATGAAAGAAAGAAAGATAGAAAGAAAAGAGTGGAATAAAGAGAGAGAGAGAGAGAGAGAGAGAGAGAGAGAGAGAGAGAGAGAGAGAGAGATAATATAATACCTTGTCCAAGTCAAAGTAAGTATGGATGAAAGATAGTTTTAATCGTGTATCTTTTCGAACTGAGTAACCTTTTTTTTTTTTTCGAAAGTAAAATAAATAGATTGATAAAAAGAGAAAAATAACGAAGAAGAAAGTGAGAAAACGAAAGAAGGAAGAAACGAATGAAACGGACCAACGAATGGTGTCTCTTCCCTTCAACGTTTGCAAATGAAATTCCAACGAAATATTGCGATTATACGGTATTTTTAAATATCAGCCATTTTTCGACCCCTCGTCTTTCTCCCTTTTTCTCTGTCTGTTTCTGTCTCTCTAGTAGCGAAACAATGAAACGCTACCCGTTTAAGTTGATTAGCGATGCAACCGCGTTACCTGACTCGTCCGAGTGTGGTAATTAAAATGGAGGAGCGTAATTAAAATGATCCGCATTAAAAAAAAATGAGAGAAATGAGGGAAGGAAGAAAAAATGAAAGAAAGAGAAGGAAACGCATAGAAGCGTAGGGAAAGGAAAAAAGTATTCGTGGAAAAAGAAATAGAGAGAGAAGGAAAGAGAGAGATATATATATATATAGATAGATAGATAGATAGATAGATAGAGAGAAAGAGAGAGAGAGAGTGAGTGAGAAGAAGAATTTCGACGACGTTTTATCTTCGTGGTTACTCGGCATTAGTCGCAGTTTAATTCGCTGGAAAGTGATTCTGTCGGCATTTTCTCTCTCTCTCTCTCTCTCTCTCTCTCTCTCTCTCTCTCTCTCTCTCTCTCTTTCTCTGTCTGTCTGTCTGTCTATTTCTCTCTCTCTCTTTCTATATATATGTATGTATGTATTTCTACCTCTATATCTCTTTCTTGTTAATTAACCTCCAAGCGTATAGCAAACGTAATAGTCCTCGCCAATCTTCCTTCGAAACATGGAAAATTAATTTGTTCTCTATTCGTTTGTCGAGTGAGAAAGAGAAAGAAAAAGGGCAAGAGAGAGTGAGAGAGACAGAGAGAATTGCATATCGAAAGAACTGGGTAGAAATTACAAAAACGATATTTCGAATTGGTTTGTAAAAATATACATCGATAGTAATACAATGTACATAATACATATATATATATATATATATATATGTATTATGTACATATATATGTGTGTGTATTATGTACATATATATATATATATGTATTATGTACATGTGCGTGTATAATATAGGTATATATTATGTATACATAGGAATTACCGTGTACAAAATGGAGGTGTTGCATTGTCTCTGCTATGGCTAATTACTACGACCAAAGGCCGATTAAGATTTAATCCCTCAATGAGAATATAGGGGATAGGAGGGGCGGATGGGAAATGGATTTTCCAAGTTTTCATACAGCGCCGACGGCGGTCGGTTTTAATTTGAAAATTAAGCGAGTATCCCATGAGAGTTTTCTTAAATGGTGGAAGAGATAAAGACGGATAGATATGTACAGAGAGAGAGAGAGAGAGAGAAAGAGAGAGAGAGACAGAGACAGATAGATAGATATACAGATGAATAGAGAGAGAGAAAGTTTGAAAATTTATTAAACTAACTCGAAACACATTGGCATTGTCTAGGTACTCGACGAACGAGTTGATTAATACTTATGTAAGTACATATTAACATGATAATTAAAAGACACATGAAATCGTATGCTGCGGATATGAGAGAATGTACAAACGTTCGTACGATAAGCCGATGAAGCCAAGCCAAACTCTATATATTGCGAAAGAGGATGCGAATTCTCGCGGCTTTGTGCCGGTTGTCCATAAATGCAAATCCGCAGGTGAAAGAGAGAGAGAGAGAGAGAGAGAGAGAGAGAGAGAGAGCCTATAGGATATATCAGAAACGGACGATCGCGTGCAAAGGTAAATGCGAGGCGCGAATACAAGCTATTACGACCGATGAAGCGCGTTCCGTAGATGCACATCAACGAGATGGAAATACCT
>NC_057685.1:6852395-6854895 GCF_014466175.1 Vespula pensylvanica | reverse complement strand
GTCGCCTTCGATCGTCGTGCCTTGTTACCTTAATGTTTCTAACTTTTCAAGTGTCCAACCACGAGATGATATACGATCTATATGTGTACGTACGTACGTATGTGTGTGTATGATTTCCCGTCCTACTCCATTTCTTTCCTATTCCTCTCTCTTTCTCTCTCTCTCTCTCTCTCTCTCTCTCTCTCTCTCTCTCTCTCTCTCTATCCTCTTCCTCTTTCTCTCACGTACACGTACTAGAATATATATATTTTTTTATACGTTTATTTATGATTCGAACGAAATTCGGAGAACCGTCACGGTGCTCGTAAATCTTGACAACATTTTTCACTGAACTAGTACAGTATAACGTGTAACGTGTACGCGATAAAACCGATCTATCTCAGCGTCCATATCTGATTATACCGACGTTATATATCGCGATTTTCTTCTTTTACCGTTTTCACGAAGTGGTCCACGTTCGACACGGACGACTATTCTTCTTTTGCCCAGAGGAAGACGATATCGAAAGTCTCTGCGAATAGTTCGATGAATGTAGCTGCGTATCTTTCGAAGAAGAAAGAAAAATGGAAAGGAATAAAGACACAGAGAGAGAGAGAGAGAGAGAGAGAGAAAGAAAGAAAGAAAGAAAGATAGAATACATACATTTTTCGCGGACGGATGAAAGATAGAAGGGTAGTGGGCAAGCGAAAAGAAAATAAAAGCGGACAGGGACGTCAAAGGAGGACAAACTTTTCGTATCGAAGCTTTTCGGACGAATTAACGAGGCCTCAAAAGCAACCAACTTCGGATATTTTGCCGTTCATCGATCGTACGAATATACCCCATAGTAGTGTAATAGTAATAGTAGTACGAGTACCAGTAGCAGTAATAATAGTAGTTGTAGTAGTAGTAATAGTAATAGTAATAGTAGTAGTAGTAGTAGTAGCAGTAGTAGTACTACCTTTATTCCCGATGTTATACCCTTTCTTTCTTTTTCTTTTTCTCTTTCTTTCTTTCTTTCTGTTTCACCATCGACAACCAAGAGGAAAATTTTTTCTCTCTCTCTCTCTCTCTCTCTTTCTCTTTTTTATTTTTTTTCCTTTCTTTCTTTCTTTCTGTCTGTCTCTATCGTTCTATCGTTCCCCCTGTCTCTCTCTCTCTCTCTCTCTCTCTCTCTCTCTCTATTTTTTTTCTCTTTCTCTCTCTTTCCTTCTTTTTATTTCAACGGAAGGACAAAAAAGTACTTTAACTTTATTTTTTTCGCTATGTCGTTGGCGCTTTGCAACGACCGACACGGTTTCGCCGTCGTAACGTCGGTTTTCCGCTGGTTACGAAAGAGAGACGAGAACATTTCCGACGATATATTTCGTTGAATTAGTCGCTGCCGCGTAGGACAAAGAACGAAACGAACGAAGAAAGTTAATGCTAAATATCGAACGAAGCATTTCGCAGCGCGGAAGCAACGCGCGGAAACTCGATAACGAATGTAAAAAGTACGACGAAAGTTTTAACTTCGGTGCGTTATCCGTCTCCCTTTCTCTTTCTCATTTCTCTCTCTCTCTCTCTCTCTCTCTCTCTCTCTCTCTCTCAATCTCTTTATATTTCTTTTTCTTTTTTTATTTCTCTTTCTATTCCTCTTTCTTTTTCTCTTTGCTTGTTGTTTCTCGTAACGATGCTACAAGTTATACAGTAACAGCTCGTTCGTATAATAAATTAAACCATTAGGAGAGTGCACGCGCGATAAAGCAGAGTTCAAGCTCGCTTTGCAACGTTTGGTATTTCGAAAATTTCGTCGGGCTGATAGGACGATTTGAAATCTCTCTCTCTCTCTCTCTCTCTCTCCCTCTTTCTCTATTTTCTTCTTTATCCTTCTCACTTTCTCTCTCTCTCTCTCTCTCTCTCTCTCTCCTATCTTTCATATTTTCCCGTGTTTATCGACTTTCCGTTTTTCGTTCTCCACCGAGGCCATTGTTGGTAATAGTTGGCCCGTTAAAATAGTGTGGCGCTGTTGGCTCGAATGGACACACAAGGCAAGGTAGAAAAAAATTTCGTGAGCATTCGCTGTTTTAAAAATCGATCGTTAAAAAACCTAACGAACGCGCTGCTAGGTAGATAGACAGAGAATGGCAAGGAGAGGAAGATCAGAATGAGAGACAGATACAGAGACAGAGACAGTGACAGAGTTCGTTCATTCGTTCATTCGTTCATTCGTTCGTTCTTCGTGGCACCAACTCCAGTAGGGGTATGAAAAGATGGGAAGGAGAAAAAAATAGAAGAGCAAAAAAAAAAGAAAAAGGAAAAGGAAAAGGAAAAAAAAAGGAGAATCCACTGGAGAAGGACTTGGATGTTCGATGGTAGAGAAAGTTTTCACTGTAGAGCTCTCGACCGACTAACGACCATCGAAACCATCTGCCTCTGGGATATATCCCGCGAGTGCATCGATCTTTCCCCTGTGGAAAGAACCACCACTGTTCTCTCTCTCTCTCTCTCTCTCTCTCTCTCTCTCTCTCTCTCTCTCTCT
>NC_057685.1:6835319-6852295 GCF_014466175.1 Vespula pensylvanica | reverse complement strand
CTCTCTCTCTCTCTCTGTCTGTCTGTCTGTCTGTCTGTCTGTCTGTCTGTCTCTGTCTCTCTCGTTAGCTACGAATAAATACTAAAAGAATATCTAACACATCGAGAGGTGACTCGCGAAAAATTATTCCTCATCGTTTCTATTATTGTCGTTCGAAGGTTTACGTCCTTGATATAAAACATCGGTGTAAAACATAATCTCTTCTTTTTATTATCTCCTCGTTTATCTAGTTTACAAGTATCTCTTTTCCCTTCGTTAGCTATTATATGGTGTCTCTGTTGAATGACACAAAAAAAAAAAGAACAATAAGAAAAAAAGAATATATTGTATGTACATGTATATGCACAAAGAAGAAGAAGAAAAAAAAAAGAGGTAACAATATATAAAAATCGTTTGGGGAAGTTAAGCGATTCTCCTCGACTCTTTGAAACGTTCTATATCATCTAACAACAGTGTCTAGTCAAGCGACTTATTAATTATGTATGATCTTCTCGTTGAAATATTCTTCATGAATTCGAAGCGATGTTTATTATAAATTATTCTACGATACTGCTTCTTTTTCCTCTATCTATCCCTTTTTCTCTCTCTTTTTTTTTCTTCCTCCTCGTTATCTATCGAATTTCCTATCGTTTTTATCCGTGCGTTTTTTTTTTTTTACACGATATATATATATATATATACTCATATCTGTATCCAGCTACAATGAAAATTTCGAAATCATGGAATAATTCTTTTCCCTTGTTTTTGGTTACTTTTTAGTTTTTTATTTATTTTGTTTAGTCTCGCGCAATAATTATACCTATTCGAAAAAATGTTTTTGTAAAAATTTATCTTTCTTCGGACAACAATAATTTTTTATTTTAATCTCTCTCTCTCTCTCTCTCTCTCTCTCTCTCTCTCTCTCTCTCTGTATACATATATATATATATTTTTTAAATATATTTATAGATAGTACGCGAAGGATGATTTTTCGATTATTTTAGAAACTATTTTTTTAATTGCAATTCTCTTTTCTTCTTCTTTTTTTATTTTTTTTTTTTTTAGCAGATAGAGAACATGATAGATAACTTACGCATATAAACGTACTTACGTATCAAATCAGATAAAACAATAAAAGTCAGAACGACATTTATGCTTTTGTAGTCGCGGTCAACGAGATGAAAATTTGATTAGCGAAATTCAATCTGGCGCATTATATTTGGGTTACGTCTAAATAGTGGCCAATGATTGGACCATAGATATAAGCGTTATGTCGTTGAGCCGAACGGCCGTCACGGCGAGTGAGCGGTTTAAATGCGTTTGACGTATCGGATTATAGACGACGCTTTATCGGTTTAACGAAGCAAAGTGTACGCGCGCGAATACATTCACAAGCATTCTCTCTTTCTCTCATTCTCTCTTTTTACTATCTCTTTATCGTTCCTCTTCGATGCTGCAGGTTTCGGATTATCTTTTCGGGATTAATAATAGCAAGCAAATAAGTTTCTGATTTATAACGACACGCGTATTAACGTTGAGACATTGATATGCATGCATATGTGTACTTTATATTTCTGTGTATACCTATCTATTTAAATTATTAGTGAGATATTATTTTCTCAGGTAACAAAACATTTTCGCGATAGATATAGCAGAAACAAAGCCGATTATTTACAATCGTGTAAGCTTCTATATCGAAAGTTAGGAATTCGATATCGAGTGCGATATTTATACTATGTTTTTGACATTTCCCTCTCTCTTTTTCTCTTTCTGCATATATATACATATATATATATACATATGTACCAAAATATATATATATATATATGATATATATACCATGATATATAAACAAAAATTATATATATAAGTATGTATGTATGTATACATATATATTTAAAGATATTATATATAAAAATATTACATATAATATATATGATACTATACATTATGAATAATATTATATATATTGTATAATAGTATTATCTTTCTATCACTATTTTTCTTTCTCTTTCTCTCTCACTCCTCCCAACGGACCATCCACGCACGCTCTTTCGGAAAAGTCCTTTTTTTCTCGCGCGCCGACGTAAAAGTTTTTTAATGAAATGCGCCATACGAAATAATGAGCAACCTCGTTACAACTCCGACGTTTCAAACGGGAAAAGATATTCTCGCTCGTGAAGGGCGATTTTTTATTCGTTCTCTTTTCGCCGGGATAAAGGATATCGTAGAGAAGGAAAAGGGTAATTTCGTTCCTCGATGAGAAAAACTGGATGGAATAGTGAGAAGAGGATGAGAAGTTTTTAGGGTAGCTGGAATGGTAGGATAGTGAGACCAGAAAAGTGGACAAGAGAAGAAACGTGTAGAAAAACGTTGAGATCGTATAACGAATTTCGAAGCTGTACCTGCGTACATTTTATGTTTCGATGCTCTCTAGATGGAAAGCAAGGGAAATGCGAGTTTCATTTTCCACTTGCTATTAATCAAAATTACGCGGGTGCAAAAACGTTCGCATCGGCTTTTCTCTTCTATCGTCTATCTCCCTCTCTCTCTCTCTCTCTACCTCTCTATCTCTCTTTCTGGAACATGCTTTTCTACAGGCAAAGGTTTAATTATCAGAGGCATTCGTTTTCCACGTCGTAGCATCCTGTAGGAAGAAAATAGGAAGAGGGCGACTTTGGTGACTGCAATGCAGTAAGTACTGACGATTCGTGAAAAGTTCTTTTGCGATGGACTTTCCCTCTCTCTCTCTCTCTCTCTCTCTCTCTCTCTCTCTCTTTCTATTACGTTTCGTTTACTTTCTCTTTCTCTTTTTCTTTTCAGAAGCATTACCTCCTTTTCTTTCTTTCTTTCCTTCCTTCCTTCCTTCCTTCCTTCCTTCCTTCATCTCGATTTGAAGTACTCGTTTGGATTCCTTTCGTCGCTCCTCTATATTATCCGAGCTCTTAATCGCACGACTTAAGAAACGAATGGACAAAGGAGAAGATAATCTAACGAGCAACGATACCCCCTTTCGATGACTATCGCGAAAGGAACTTGCTTTCGTGGGACTCCATAAAATGCTTTTCCTTTGTGCTCACTTTTACAAAGAAAAAGAAAAAGAAACAGACGAACAAGAATAAGAACAAGAACAAGAAGAAGAATGAAGGAAAAGTAGAAGAAAAAGTAATAGAAGAGATGTCGATTTATTTGACCCAACTCGTAACGCCGATAATTTAAAGGGCTTGCTTCTATCGAGCATACTACTACCTATCTACCTATCTATCTATCCATCCATCTATCCATCCATTTATCTATCCATCTATCTATCTATCTATCTATCTATCTATCTATCTATCTATCTATCTATCTATCTATGTATCTATCTATCTATCTATCCTTGTCTCTCTACTCTTCTCTGTAAACTCCTTCAAATAGTCTCACGACTACTTCTCGTCGTCCTTCAGGACAATTTGTTCGTCCAATTAATCGCACAATTAGTCGAACAAAAAGTACCTACGTTTCCAGTATCTTCTCCCCTTTTTTTTTCTTTCTTTCTTTCTTTCTTTCTTTTTTTTTATTCCTTATCATGTTCGCGTTCAAGCAACTTCTTCTTTCTATCTTTCTTTCTTTTTTTTTTTTTTTTTTTCTTAAACTAGAAGGTCGAGAGCTTCTCTGTCAATAAGATGGAAAAGTAAGAAAAGCGAGAAGAAGAATAAGGGGAAGAGTAAAGCTGATAGAGAGTCCGACTAATGTAATGGAAAAGTAATGTCTCCTTGTTCGAACGCGACGAAATTAAAGCGACCAATCGAAGAGGCAAAATTAACGTTCTATCGGACACTCTTCTTATTTCTTTTCTCCGCCACCTTTTTTTTTTTTTCTTTCTTACAATTTTTTTTTTTTTATTCGTCTACATTTAATCCTCACGAGACAAGTTTTTCTCTCTCTCTTTCTGTTTCTCTCTGTTGTTATATAGACGTGTACCGTAATTAGCAATTCTTTGAAAGAAAAATGTACATTCCCTTCGATGTGAAAAGTTTCTATGAATATAGTTACACACACACACAGCGTAAGTATATACGTACGTATGTGCCTACACATACGTAGCTTAAACGGAATATCTTCCATCAAAGATTTCGAAACAAGGAGGAGATTCGTCGAGACATCGGCATACTAAAAAAGGGATGCCAATGCCCGGTGGCAAGTAACCACCAGTGGTTGAGAAAGAAAGAAAAGAAAGAAAGAAAGAAATAACGAAAGAGAAGAAGAAAGAGAAAAACGTCAAGCGTCAACGCGAAAGCGATATTTTTGTTTTCCGTGCCAAAAGTTTTTCCTCTCTTTGGTTGTTTGCTTGGTTGCTTGGTTGCTTGCTTGCTTGCTTCCGTTCGTTCTTTCGTTTGTTTCGGCCACCTAACGTGGGTACATCTTCCGACAAATCACGATAGAGACGTTGAAATTCGTCCCTTGTCAAAAATGTATTAAGTAAATGAACTTCATGGGTATCAGTCATGTATAATATTATTTTCTTCTTCTCTTATTAACGTAGAACGATGACGAAGGATTTTACCGTTCGAAGGATTTAAACGTGACATAATTGTAGCGATTTAAGTGCGACGCTATAGAACATTATCGTTATAACTTCGTAACGCGGTCCGCAACTTTTCGGACCAATTTTCGATGTTGCATGAGTTCTGGAATAGTAGAGTAGTGGTAGAAGTAATAGTAGTAATAGTAGTAGTAGTAGTAGTAGTAGTAGTAGTAGTAGTAGTCGGTAGTGGTTTGGTAAAGATGCCACTGTTAGTAATAGTAGTGGTACTACTGATGCTGATGGTACTGATGGTCGCGATGGTAGTGGTACTAGCAATAGTAGTAGAGACGACGAGGTTGAAAACTCGGACGAAATACGACGTGATAGAAGAAGCCGCAAACTTTAGAGCACCGTAAAACTTGTGCCGAGAGACGCGGAGCGGACGGTAATGCACGCAACGCTGAATCTCATTTTCATTGGGAATGAGAATCCATTGGTCTCGTAGATTTTTTTCTTCCCCTTATTCTTTCCTTCTTCTCACGTTCTTCTTCTCTTCGAATGCAAATTTTTTCCATAATTTCCTCTCTTTTTCTTTTTCTTTCTTTTCTTTTTTTTTTTCTTTTCTTTCTCACGTTACATATAAGATCAATCACATTTTTATCAGCAGAATTCTGTTTTTTTTTTCTTTTTCTTTTTTTTTTTTTTTATCTCTTTCTTTTCTTTTATACCGTCTTATTTTTCGTTTATATTATCCTTTTACTTTGTTTATATTACTCCGAAAGAAAAATGGTCAATTTCGCAAGAACGTGAGAACGCTTAGGAAAACCTTGATAATTGTAGCAATTTGAAAGTTTCCATCGAAGAACGAAAAAAGTTTAATGAAACGTTAATTAGTGTTGATTTATTAAGAAGAAGAAGATAATGAGGTGGATGAGGAAAAAGATGTTCTCAGCTTTCTTAAAAGACCAGGATGGTTCGAAAGTACGAAGGGAACGTGCGATGGAAGGGATAATACCTGGTAGCTTTAGAACATAGGTATATATATATATACATATATATACATATGTATACACATATGTGTACACATATGTACGCGTATAGGTATATATTTTCAGGATGAGACAAGAACACTTTGGATTCTTTCTCTCTCTCTCTCTCTCTCTCTCTCACTCTCTCTTTTTCTCTCTTTTTCTCGTGTACCTTGAAATCTTCCTACTAGTATTGCCAATACCGAGGTGTCACGGCTTGTCGATACTATTTGCATGGCTGCAGGCAGCACCTTTTCATTCACGCTTTATATTTTGTACATGTGCAAAGGTTCTCCGTTTATTCGTTTGTAAAATTCACAACTTCTTATCTTTGTCTTTTCTCGACGATAACAACAATAACGACAACGAAATGAAGAAAAGTAAAACGACGGAGAAGAAAAATTTATTCGGGCGAAAGAATTGATTGCGACGAGCTTTTTGATATTAAATTGAAAAAAAAATAAAATTGCAATAAAATTCAACATAAATTACGAATTAAAGAAAGGTTCTCCGTCTATACGTTTGTAAAATTCAGACCTTTTTATCTTCGTCTTTTCTCGACGATAACAACAATAACGATAACAAAATGAAGAGGAAAACGAAGGAAAAGGAGAAAACGATGAATAAGAAAAATTTATTCGTGCGAAAGAATTGATTGCACGAGCCTTTTGATATTAAAATATAATTGCGATAGATTCAACATAAATTACGAATTAAACAGGAACATACAATCGGTTCGTTATTTTTTTTCTTCAAATACTCTTTCATTTTATTTTTTTCTTTTTTTGCCATTCAAAGGAACGTAATAATCGATGTTATTAATAAAATTAGATGCACGAATAAAAATTTTTTTTTAAGAGAAACGATACATATATATATATATATATATATATATATATATATATATATATATATATATATAGGGATATAGCTTAAAGCTAAAGGTTGAATATATTTGCTTGGTAATTAATTATTCGCGCGGTAAATAGCAGCGTTGCGGAACGTACGCACCAATAACGGGAATCACGGTTCGGTTGAAGGAGCCTCGGGCGTGCGACTTCCTCGCTAAATCCTTCGGAAACTAATATTAACGTTAAAGGAACACGGTGAGAGTATGTCAGGAAAGTTACCTCAGAAACTATGTAAAGGAGGGGATAGAAGCAAAATTCGTCAAGCGTAACGTTTAAATCGTATCGATTTACGAGTGAATTTCGTACTATAGAAATTCGAGTAGGTATTTGATACCAATAGAATTTGATTACCAATAGGAGTAAAAATGAAAAAATGAGAGGAAAAAGAGCAATTCGAAAGAGAGAGACAGAAAATTTACCGATTATTTGCGGATACGAATGTAGAAGTGGACACCGGTCGCTTGAGAGAGATTTCCACGAGGATTATGCATTGCTTTATTTTTCTTTCGACTTATTATACATATAACGTATGTATGTACGTACGTATGTATTTATTTATCTTGATAGTACATAAAGAATAAACGAAAATTCGACGAGTATAATCAGGTATTATTCGAAACACGTTCAGATTTCCGATCTATACAAGAGGATTTTAATGGAGCATGACAATTACGATCTTAGTTGGGAATGCTTTTAAAATTATTCGCGTAGGAAATGTGAGGTGATACCAGCGAGAGTAGCAGTCGTTTTAATCGTCATAGTCGTAGTAATAGTAGAATAGTAGTCGTAGCAGTCGTCATCGTCGTTGGGCATACGATAAACGAAAGACAAAGGGAGGTTCCCCGAGTAAATCTCGGAACGTTGTATAGTCGTGAACGTGGAGAAAGAGGAGGATGAGGAGGTGGAGGATGAGGAGGTGGAGGATGAAGGTGGATGAGGATCGCGTCAAAGCGAGTCGTCAAACGCAATCCCGAGTCAGTGGCAAGCGTTTCTCCGCATTATGCCTTCTTCGTCTCTCTTCGTATCTTCTCGTTCGGTCGGCCTTAACGTTCCAACATTCTATTTCTCTCTCTATCCTTTTGGACTACTATATATGTATATATAGGATATGTCTATGTGTATACATATACATACATACATATATGTATGTATGTATGTATATATGCGTATCCTATGTATGTATGTGTATGTATGCGTTTATATGTTTGTGTATGTGTATGTACATCTATATGTTTATGTGTATGTTATGTGTGTGTCGGTTCAAAAGGAAGTATGTGTTTCGGGTCAAGAGTCGCTTGGATTTTGGCCGTTATTTATTCGAAAGGAGACTTCGAGACATTCCCTCCAAGTTCTCCGTGCCCGGTAATCCTGAGCGCAGTGAGAGTTCGCGCGACACAAGGGACGACAGAATGGGTTTTTGGGGATAACTCCGAAGGTTTCTCAATGTTCCTTCTCTAGCAATCTACTCTCTCTCTCTCTCTTTCTCTTTCTCTTTCTCTCTTGCTGTTTCTCTTCCTCTTAACCACTACCCAAAGTTATATAAAACATGTTAACGTTTACGAACTTACCAATGGATTACGAAGGTACTGAACCTGTAATGCACTACCGATGTATCTACTATATGTAATACATTATGTATAAATATATATATATATATATTTACAATAAAAGGAGAACACGATATCTTCGATATGATATTTCGACTAAGCAAGCTTTCGTAAAATCTATCGACTTCTTTTCTTTTTCTCCCGACTATATATATAGATTCTAAATAATTTGACATTTCTTTCGGGAAAGTATCAAATATTATTTCTTTCTTTATCACTCTATAATTTTTCTTATTTTATCGAAGTGTTTCACGAAGGGTCTGATCTTAGGGAAAGAAAAATGAAAAGAAAAAAAATTATGGAAGGACAAAAAAAATCTGTGTGTGTGTGTGTGTGTGTGTGTGTAAGAAAAAGAGAGAGAGAGAGAGAGAAAGAGAGAGAGAGAGAGAGAGAGAGAGAGAGAGAGAGAGAGAGGAAGAGAGAATAGTTCGATAGGACGAGGGCAAAAGTTTAAAGTAAAAGCCAAAGATGGTTCATAGCGAAAAGTACGGAAAAGTTGTACCACCTTCGAAGGAGGAAAATATGGGGTTGGTGAACAAGGACACGTGGTCTTATCAAATATGGATGGGCACGGTTATAACAGGGCTTATAGAGTATGGCCGAAAAATGTGACCAACCCTCTGTGTATACTATATAATATTCTTTCCTTCCTTCCTTCTTTCCTTCCTTCATTTTCTTTTTCAAATCTATGTAGAAACATCCTTCTTTCTTTTCTTTTCTTTTCTTTTTCTTTTTTTTCATTTTTTTTTCCTTTTAATTTGTTTTCTTTCTTCATTTTTTTTTTTTTCGTTGTTGTTTCTTCTTCTTTCTGTCTTTCACGCGAATATCGAGCGAAGTTGGTCAGGGTCGAACGCGAGATTCGTGAAATTGCTCGGATTAAATCCGGTTTTTCGTTTTATTTACCGACAAACAACGCTATCGCGAATAGATTTTAATATCTCCCTCGACGTTGGGTGAATACTTCCTCGCTTCAAAAGCAGACGATGTTCTCTCGCGGAAGGAGCAATATGGCGAATCGAGCTACGTAATTAAACTTTTTTTCATGACCAGAGTGAACCCTTCCTTACAAGCTTTGTTCGTTCTTTCATTCCTTCTTTCTTTCTTTCTTTCTTTCGTTCGTTCATTCGTTCGTTCGTTCGTTCGTTCGTTCGTTCGTTCGTTCGTTCGTTCGTTCTTGGAAAACTTTTGGCCGATATTTAATACTTTCTCGTGAAACTTTTCAGCAGGTCGTTAAGCGTATCGAAAACATAAATTCACGATCGTCGTCCTGACATAGAAGGAAAAGAACCTTAGTTTCTTATAGAAGTCCGGTTTTACGAGTCTACCTAGCATTCGCCATCCCATAACCACCCACTTCCACCCACTTTCTCTACATCCTCTTTCACGACATATTCGAAAAGCTTTCTCGTTTCTCGTTTTCTTGGTCGTCGATGGCCGTTCGACCAGAATGAAAAAGTTATATTAAAGATATTGAAAGATTTCTCTTATCGTAATAAAATCGTATATATTTCACTTTATATTCTATATCTGTATGTATCTAATATACGTCGGTCTGTGTTTATGTATGCGTGTATGTGCAGTTGCAAACATGATGGTACCTAGTTGGTTGGCATTCCGCATTAATATTCATGCTAATAACGACACCACTTCGTCAATTTCCGCGAACGACAATGGAGTTAGAACGTCGACGGTGATAATATCGCGCTTCCCGACTCGAAATGCACCTTCGGTCTAATGCGATCGCGCAAAATCAATTACACCGTGGCGGCCATAATATACGAGTAAAGTTGCCCGCCAAAAGTGTCTCTCTCTCTCTCTCTCTCTCTCTCTCTCGCTCTCTCGCTCTCGCTCTCTTTAACACATACACACACACACATTCTCTCTCTCTCTCTCTCTGTCTCTCTTTATTGAACGTACCGCAGCAAGCAAAGTTCTCCTCTTCGTTCGGTAATTCTAACCTCCGCTTCTACCTTAACTCGAGGAATTACAGTCGTTCGAGGAAAACTACTATAGCGTTCTAGAGGCACGTTGAATCAACGAGTAACAAATTGAATCTTTGATAGTTGGAGTGAGAGGGCAAGAGAGTATGTATGTGTATGTGTATGTGTGTGTAAGAGAGAGAGAGAGAGAGAGAGAGAGAGAGAGACAGACAGACAGAGAGAGAGAGAGAAATATTTGTTATCATCGAACGATATAGTTGAACTTCTCGTCATTAAATCAGAGATTCTCAAACTTTATTCATTCATTGTTGCTTGCATAGTCATAATAAGCGACGTTATTGCGTCTCTTCAAATATGTAAATTGAAGGACTTGCTACGAGTTACTCCTTAATGAAATTATAACATTTGAGAAGTTCGTAAAATATATTTGGTAGATGTACATATATATGTGTATATATATATATATATATATATATATATATATATATATGTATATTTGACATGTATAATATTGATAAATAAATAGGAAGCAATGAAAGTAGAAAATCTCCGAGGTAATTTTGGATGTTCTTATCCCAAGATATTTATCAATGCGTCAGGGAAATATTTACGAGAAAAAGAGAAAGAGAATAAATACATATACGTGAGTACATAAGTACTTAGATACTTTGAATCGGTCGATTTCGGGCGCGTGCAACGAACGAGCTGGTGGCACTAGCTCGACGCCAAAAACGACACCGTCGATATTCGAGAACGAAGTAGTTTAACGAGACCCCGACTCGGCGTTTAATTAATCCGAGAAATTGGATTAACGGCACCACCAGCTCGGCCACTTTGGTCGATGCTTGGTGTGTAGAACGGCTGTGGATGGGTTGCCAACCTGGAACAGCGTGCCTCGCGAGAGAAAGGGAGAGAAAAGAAAGGCAGAAAAAGAGAAGAGAGAGAGAGGAGAAGCTTTCGTATATATTGGAAAAATAATCAAAATCTTTTTTCTTCATGGAGCCATAGTGAACTAAGGAAAGAACGAATCGAGATGCATAGGAAACCCGTAGACGTACTTAGGTCTTCTTTTTCTTCCGATTTATTTATTTATTTCCTTTTTATTTTGTTTTAATGGTTTTCCTATTCCGTTTGAGAAGACTCAGTCGTTGCCGTCTCAATAATTTTACCTTTTTCGATGTTCCTCTCTCTCTTTCCTTTCCTTATCTTTCTCTCTTCCTTCCTTCCTTCCTTCCTTCCTTCCGCTTTAAGACGCTTTCGTTAGTTTTTTTTTTCTGTTTTTTTTTTTTTTTTTCTTTTTTTAAGATAAAGCGTTACCGAGAAGGGAATCGAACAGAGATGCCACGAAATCGAGGGAAATGGAATTAAATGTACGGTAAGCAGCAGCGAGAAGCAATTCACCGCGTTCAGCCGCGAGGAGGGAAAACGGATCGAGGCCGATAATTCGAATGGAAGAATCGAGAAAGAAAAAGGAAGCTTTGCCAAACCGATAATTCGAATGAAAGAGTAACGAAGGGGGACGGGATGGATGATGGTTGGGTAGGGAGAAACTGCGATAGGATCTTTGCTAAGAGTATTTCTTTGGGACGTTTCATTCTGGAGAAATACTATCTTTCTTTCTTTCTTTCTTTCTTTCTTTCTTTCTTTCTTTCTTTCTTTCCTTCTTTTTATTTTTCTCTTTCTTTCATTCTTTCTCTTTAACGGATATTAAGAAAAGCTTAGGAGAAAGGAAGATAACGAACCTACCGGATCGGATCATTGGAACATTTGCAAATGGTCCTTGGGCAGTTCGCACCTAATGATTTCGATAAAAATCGCTGATAAAGTCTCAATAAAATCTTATTACGTAGAATCGGTTGGGAAAAGTAACGTTGGTAATTCGAGAAAAACATCGATCGGATTTACAAAGTTCCTCGTGTAAGAAGATCTCTTTCTCTTTTAGCTCTTTATCTCTTTTTGCAGCCGCCAAGTAGAAAAACTTGTAGAATTAACGCGAGTAGTAGAGACAGAGGATATAAAAGAAAAGAGAAGAGAGAAAAAGAAGAGTAGAGAGAAAAGAGAATAGGGGGAAACACGAGATTCCTGTTGTAGTAATACTTTTACTACGGTAACTCGCTTCGGAAAATATATTGCTTTTAATATTTTCTTTTAAACAATACACCAACCAACACGATGGCGCCCCGTATCTACTCGATTACGGAAATATCAATATTCTTTCGCCGCGAGGATCGAATAATGGCATCGACAGGTGTCCTGGGGAAAAAGGAATTACATTATGCTAATAGCACTACTCTGCAAATGATAACCGTACGATCAGCTGAACGCTTTCTTCGTTCGAGAAGAGAATCTTTCCTCTCTCTCTCTCTCTCTCTCTCTCTCTCTCTCTCTCTCTCTCTCTCTCTCTCTCTCTCTCTCTCTATCTCTATCTTCCTCCTTTTCATTCTTTCTTTCTATCCTTGTATTTTTTTCTCTACGTTCTTTTTACCATCTTCTTTCATCGAAACCATACGATCTTCTTCGAGCCTCGACTACTACGGTTCTAGAAACTTGCAATATTTTCATTCCACGTTCATAACACGAGTTTCCCCGTTGGTTTCATTCCAGGCTCACGAAGGAACTGCAAATGCGTATACGTGGATGATTCTTTTTTTTTTCTTTTCTTTTCTTTTTATTTTGTTTCTACTCTTTTCTTTTCTTTTTTGTCTTCTTCCATCCCTCACTTGTCTCTCTGTCTTTTTTCCTTTTCTCTCTCTCTCTCTCTCTCTCTTTCTCTCTCTCTCTTTCTTTCTTTCTGTTTTTCTTTCTTTAATTTCAGTAGACCACGAAGCCACGTTGCGACGGAACTAATTAACGTCATTGCTACGTGCGAAAGTGGTAAAGTCGTTTTCATCTCGTATATACAACATTTACATTCTATTATACCCCTTTCCCCATTGCTCGTCCCCTCCCCACCCCTCCTCCTTCTTCCTACCTTCTCTTACCCCCTTCCCTTAAAACAGATTGCCTTGATCAAGTGGATTAAAATATTACGTTTAAAGATTAGCGAGCAAACACTTTTGATTACTTGACGAAATTGCGCTTTGTGGGGGAACTTAAGTGACTGGAAAGGAGTAGGTTGACTGAAGTTAAGTCAGAGAGAAAGAGAAAGAGAGAATAAGAAAGAGAAAGTAGAGAAAAAGAGAGTTTGTTTTCGTAAGCGTTCTTGATAAATGCGATGTAATTGATTCCGCTTTTGAGAAGCAAAGGAAAAATGAAAATCTAGCGTTTTCTTACTCCTTCGTGGCATCGAACAAACGAACGGATGGACGAACGAACTAACGAACGAACGAACGAACGAACTCAGAGAATCGATGTTTGAATAGCTTTCGACTTTAAATGTTGGCCGAGGATCTCCGTTCGGGCGTTACACACGACCGAGCCAATATTAGTTAAGCTACGTTTGCTCTCGCGGCTTTCTCTATCGTATATCACATCGTAATCAGATATAACTGTGGGCTAGTATCGTCAAAGCGTACATCATAAATCGTATCAGTTAACGATCGTTCATTCCGTTCATGTTCGTTGAGTTCTCCCGAAAGGAATAGAAATTAGGGAATGTCGAGCTATTGCTAAAATTATCTATATCTTCTTAATGCATGTATGTAGGTGCGTATGTATATTTATACTAAATTTTGATCAAATATATCTACATATATAATTATGTATTATATATATGTATCATATATAATGATTCGCAAACTTTACGGATCGACGAGCAAAAATTCAATCAAATTTAAACAGCGAATAACGATGCACATTTAAACTTTAATTCGTGTAAGTAATCGATTATGTATAGGTATGTGTATGTATATATGTATATATGTATATATATATATATATATTTATTGCAGTCGACTCTAAATTTTCAATACTTCCCAACTGTAAATACAGTTATAGATATATGGGAATACATCTAGATAGAGATATGTACATGGTTTTCGCAAAAGGCAAGGATATCCACGTTATTCGAGGAATCCTCTGAATTCCAAGGAGGAAAGCCTGAATTCGTGGAAGCTGTTCCTTATTAAAGTGGCAGGTACTTTCAGAAAATAAACGACAGAGAGAAACCTCTCTCTCTCTCTCTCTCCCTCTCTCTCTCTCTCTCCCTTTCTCTCTCTTTCTATTTCTCCATCTTTCTCTCAGTTTCCCTTCCCTAGTTTCGATCCATTTTGCTTCTGTATATGAAGAAGAAGCTTTCCTCTTCATCTACTTCTTCGCAAGCATCCATCGGCATTATGGTAAACGTAGATCTCGTATCTCGTATCTCGTATAAGTACGGAAGGTAGAAGTTGTTCGATCGATCGTAGAATTACGATCGAATACGACTTGGTATTCATTATGTGTATGTATGTGTGTGTATATACATATGTGTAGGGTGGAGGGCTAAGGTAGGGGAAGTAAGCTCTCGCGGCCTTGGGAAAGTAGGGGATCGTGGTTTAGCGTACGCGTGAGTGAAAAAGAGAAAAAAGAAAGAGAGAATAGGAGAAAAAGAGAAAGAGGATGGATCGAAGAGAAGAGGAGAAGAGTGCCGGGGGTAATCCGGACCACGGTCGGACCACGGACGGGGAGTTTTCTAATTTGAATGTTTGATGTCGGATCGTCTTTTGTTTCCGGGTCGGGCCGCGGTGGCAGCGAGAAGAAATAAGAGCGGTTACATTCGCCCTCTTCCTCCTACACCTACTTTCCTTTCTCCCTTATCCATTGTTTCCCACCTGATTCCCTGCTACCATTTGTGACCTCTTCCACCCACTCCCTCGTTCCTTCTCTTCCTCCTCGTCCTCCTCATCCTCCTTATCCTCCTTCTACTTTTCCGCCTACTCCTACTACTTCCCCTACTCGGCTCCTTTCTGCTTTCTCACACTGACACCTACGTATCGTGTCATCCTCCTTCTCACACCATTCCCTTTTCTCCTTCTCCTTCTTCTCCTTCTACTTCCTCTTCTTTTTCTTTTTCTTTTTCTTTTTCTTTTTCTTGCTCTTTCGTCCTTTGAATTCCGTTTTTGGTGTTTCCTCTACCATCTCTCTAACTTGTCGCATCTATATATATGTGTGTGTGTGTGTGTGTGTGTGTGTGTGTGTGTGTGTGTATATATGTACTACATATAAACAGAAGCAGCCAACCAGCAACTATGGACCCCATAAAAATGCTAATGCGTCGAAACGTTATGAAGGCTCGCCAAATAACATCGAGACTACAAATTTGATCTTTCTCTTTCGGTACCTTCATCATCGGGTCCTATGAATAGGAACTGCGATCGTTTTATAGAGAAAGAGTAAAGATAAAAAGGCGAAAAGGAAAAAGCGGAAGGTGGAAGCAGAGACGTGGAAAAGAAGGAGAAAAAAAAGAACAAAAAATTAGAAAAGAAAGAAAAGTGCGACTTTGATCGGGCAATCGTAGAACGCGTATTATTAGGACATTGAAGAAAGATTGTCGACGTTTATCGATTTTATTTTCTCAAAGTGTTGGAAACTAACGACTTGTTTGACGAGTTTACAACTAGGCTTTGATCTTTCCGCACGGTTAATACCCTTTTCGAAGTGTAACCTCGCGATAAAAATGAAAAGAGAGAGAGAGAGAGAGAGAGAGAGAAAGAAAGAAAAAGAAAGAGAGAGAGAGAGAGGGAGAGAGAGAAAAAGAGAGGTCATTTTAAACGCGGCCTAGTTAGTCAAGAAAGCAAGGACTTTTGCCGAACGAGTTTCGGTGAGAAACGCTCGTTAAGCACGATCCAGTGCGCTCGAGGACGCACGCCATTGGTGGGTCCGATGCCAACCGCACGTCGGATTTCGCGCCAAATGCGCTCTGGCTGGTCGAGCAACGTGGTGGTACTTTCCAAAGAGCTTTCCTACACGAACGATATCGTATAATCGTAACATCGATGAATCATTCGATAGAAAAGATCGTTGTTACTACGGTAAACATCTATTATTTCAAGATGATAAGTCAATCGGAAAGTGTTGGTTTCGAATTTCATTCTTCGACTCGATCGATTTTTTGCCAAACGAATGACTAACGGAGAGAACATATTTGATGGAAAGAAAGATAAATTAGATAGATAGAGAGGGAGAGAGAGAAAGAGAGAGAAAGAGAGAGAGAGAGAGAGAGAGAGAGAGAGAGAGTATATCGTCTTTAAAAAAAAAAAAAAAAAGAAAAGAAAAAGAAAAAGAAAACGACTGAAAATTCTCCGCCGTTTCTTCTCTATTACTGAAAATTCCACGGTGGGAATGTTCTCGAATATTAGAAATTAAAGTGAACGACTGCGAGGGAAAGCAAGGAAGATAGATAGAGAAAGAGATAGAGAAAAAGAAGAGGGATGCAGTCAACTTTTATAACTTCCGTGATAGCTAGATGAAATCTCATAAGGTTAGCCCACTTACGGAAGAGTTGAAACTCAGAAACTCTTCCTTTTATGGTCCAACGTCAAAGGGAATTACAAAAGATTCATTGTTACTTGTTTCCATCGTTCCCCTCGGTGATTTAACGTTGTGCGAAGGGCGCCTAAGGCGCGTTTATTCCAAACGAAATGAGAGAATCGTTGGAATTAAAGATGTGTAAGATCGACAGAAAAAGAAAGAAAGAGATAGATAGATAGATAGAGAGAGGGAGAGAGAGAGAGAGAGAGAGGTAGATAGATAGATGGATGAATAGATAGAAAGAGATAGAAAGAGAGAGAGAGAGAGAGACATGGTAGGGATAAGATAAGGAAAAAGAGAAGGATGAGAAGGGAAGGTAGAGAAAAGAAGGGTAGTGTCTAAGGTAGGATGACGCGGTTATATATCTTTGGATTTTCCTTGACGACGCGAGAAAGTAGGTTTCGTATAACGAGAGACTTCGTTACTTACTTGGGATATTCCAAACGCTGTGCGGAGGTGTTCATTTGTCTGCAAGACCGTCGTCACGATCATTACTCTCTCCACAGCTTTTCTCTTTCTATCTGTCTCTCTTTCTCTCTCTCTCTCTCTCTCTC
>NC_057685.1:6827819-6830319 GCF_014466175.1 Vespula pensylvanica | reverse complement strand
CCTCTCGACGGCCACGTCGTCTTCGTCAGCAGCTGCCTCTTCCCGATGGAACTCCGATCGATCGTCGTAGAGTCGCAGCTATTCCGTCGTTGGAGGATGAGGAGGATGAAGAGCAGGAGGAGGAGGAGGAGGAGGAGGAGGAGGAGGAGGAGGAGGAGGAGGAGGAGGAGGAGGAGGAGGAAGAGGAGGAGGTGGTAGAGATGGAGGAGGACGAGTAGAAGGAGAAGAAGGAGGAGGAGTTCGAACTTAGGAGATGGGGGAGGGTGTGAACGGGGGTGGAAACGTGGGCTTGAAAAAAGGATACCCTTACGGAACACTCGCTGGGAAATATGGATTCCGTGAAACGCCGAGTTGAAAATCAAGAACGACGACGACGACGACGAAAAAGAAAGAGAAAGAGAGAGAGAGAGAGTATTATCGCGATTGGGCAGCCGATGGTCTCATCAGGAAATCGAGCGAAATCGATGCCCATACTGTATAGTGTAAGCTTACTGATAATGCCCAGTATCCGTCATTAAAACATTTTAATATGGTACACGGTTTAGTATTCGAATCCTCTACTGCTACTATTGCAATCGTTCGGATAACCGAGAGAAAGAGAGAGAGAGAGAGAGAGAGTCATTTAAATCTAATCGTTCGAATCGAGCGAGAAAATTCCTCGTGTAATTTGCGAAATGATCTTCGAGAGTGTTGTCATTTATATAGATATTTCTCTCTCTCTCTCTCTCTCTCTCTCTCTCTCTCTCTCTTTATATTTTTTCATTTTTCTCTTCTGTCTTTCTTTTTTTCAAATCACGTTCTCTCGCATTTTCGACATAGATGGGTTTCGATATAGATAGTGGATTTAATTTCTTTTTTATCTGTTAAAAAAAAAAAAAAAAAAAAAAAAAAAGGGAGGAAAAAAGGATAGACAGGGAGAGAGAAAGATAGAGAAAATTGTACTAAGCGATCGTTGTCGAATGTCACGAAGAGTTTAAAGCGAAAGAAGGGAAGAATTCAAAGTGGATGAGGAAGGTAAGGTAGGAGTAATCGCATCGAAGGTATTTACGAGGAAAATCTCTTACCGCGACATCCTGATGCTGCTTCCGCACGGAATGCTCGCGAATTTTGCGAGAAGCTGCCCCGATAAATCTTATCCGGGATTCGTCGAAGACGGAAGTACTCGAGGTTCGTGTGGAAGGTCGGATCGAGGTTAGGCTTCCCCTTACTGATTGGATTCTCTTGGGATATTCTTCTCGACGTAGTCTTTTCTTTTTGGACTTGAGAGAAAGAGAGAAAGAAAAAGAGAGAGAGAGAGAAAAAAAGAGAGAAATTCGTGGCTGGTGAAAGCATACGCGAAGGGGTGGTTAGCTGTTTTGCTTCTTCAGCCACGGATGAGGCCGAATCTTCCGCCTTTTGTTCCCAATGTCAAAGCGGCTTATGAAAGTTCTTTCTTTTCTTTCTTTCTTTCTTTTCTTAACTTCCTTCCTTCCTTCCTTCCTCGTTTTGTTTTTTCTTTTCTTTTCTATTCTTTTTTATTATAATTATTTCTTTTTTTTTTTTTTTATATTTATTTTTATTCTTTCTTCCCTCACTCTCTTTCTTTCTTTCTTTCTTTCTTTCTTTCTTTCTTTCTTTCTCATTCTGTTTCTTTTTTTTTTCTTTCTCTCTGTCTCTGTCTCTTTCTTTCCATGTCTTCTTTTTCATTTTTCCACGGTACTCTTTTCCAGTTTGTAGATAACAGAACAGTCACCAAGATCGTTTTCTTCTCTCACTCACGTCTACAGAGTAAGACGATAAACCGACATTATTATTGTCCTTTATCAGACAGCTAGGAAGATTCCCTATGGGACACGCGTGACTTACGATCTTCCGTATCTTGATACTCTCCGCACATGATACATCGTCGGAGGACGTTAAATGCCTCTCACGGAATATAATAGTAGCCGAGAATTGTCGAAATATAATGCGGGTCAGCAGACGAGGTAAACGATAATAATGAGAGAGCTTGTCCTATGGGATTTTGATATTGTTCAAAGTTTTCTACTTTAGCGTCAACTTGAAGAGGAAGAGAAAGAGAAAGAGAGAGAGAGAGAGATAAAGTAAAGATGATTTAGTGATTCGTTAGACAAGAAACGTTGCTTACCATGATAAAGGAAGTACGTTCGAATCCGAATTCTCATGTGGGTCACGGTGAATCGTGAAATCGAATTATAAGAAATTTGGAGCAATGATATCGACTACTTCAGGTAAAGCCAGAAGAATAGAAAAGAAAGAAAAAGAGAGAGAGAGAGAGAGAGAGAGAGAGAGAGAGAGAGAGAGAAGAATAGTGAACGACAAGATAAGATTTCTTCTCTTCAAGTGGTAACATCAACGTTTGCATTGTCGGCCATTGTGTTCAATTCGCTCGAAAGAGTAAGAGAGAGACAGGTACGAAAGAAAAAAATATATATATGTACACGTACGTATAGAAAAGAGAGAGAGAGAGAGAGAGAGAGAGAGAGAGAGAGAGAGAGAGAGA
>NC_057685.1:6777519-6827719 GCF_014466175.1 Vespula pensylvanica | reverse complement strand
AGAGAGAGAGAGAGAGAGAGAGAGAGAGAGAGAGAGAGAGAATGAAAAGAAATAAGAAGGTATAATATAGGTGAAAGAAAGCAGACGTTTATCGCGTCACCGGCATTTTCCTGGATAGTTTGCGAAATCGAACAGTTTTGAATCGACGATGAGATCCGAATTAGCCCGAACGCCCTCGAGCGTGGCTCGTGCAATCGATTCGAAATGGGGCGAAGTTACTTTTTCTTTTCCTTTCGAAAACCTTCGGGTTGTCTCCATTTGAAATAGAAAAAAATCGAAGAGGAGAATCCTTTCTATTTTCTACTCTCTCTTTCTCTTCCTCCTTCTCTCTCTCTCTCTCTCTCTCTCTCTCTCTCTCTCTCTCTCTGTCTTTCTCTCTGTCTTTCTCTCTCTCTCTTTTTTTTTGTCTTTCAACGAGTGTCCATTCACGAAGGTCGAAGGCCCACTTTCGTGAGCCATTTACCTCCCGCGCCAACCACCGGCAGCTCTTTTTTTGCTTCTAGTTCTCTCCTTCCATTTCTCTCTCATCTTCCTTCTTCTTCTCTTCTCTTCTCTTCTCTTTTCTCTTCTCTTCTCATTCCATCCTCCTTCCAAGCTGAGTTTCACGCAAAACCACAGAGCTGCGCGGTGACGGCTTGTTGCTCGGCACGCTCTTCGCAAACTCGTTCAAGCACCTGAACGTTAGGTACTTCCTGACCTCTCGTTAGTGTTGCTATCTCTATCTATCTATCTATCTATCTACCTATCTATTTCTCTCTCTCTCTCTCTCTCTCTCTCTCTCTCTCTCTATTATTTCCCTCTTTCTCTATTTCAGAGTTCCTCTTGTTTGTTCAAGAGCTTCTTCTTATTCCACGCTGTACGTAAAACTTTTCGAGAAGAGGAGACGTCGAAACGACGAGCGACTCACCGAGATAGCGTCGTCTGTAATTGTTGAGGTTTCTTCATGATATTTCCTTCTCTCCTTTTTCATCTCTCTCTCTCTCTCTCTCTCTCTCTCTCTCTCTCTCTCTCTCTCTCTCTCTCTCTCTCTCTCTCTCTCTCTCTCTCTCTCTTTCTCTCTTTCTTTCTATATATATATATCTTTCTCTTTCTCTTATGTCTCTACCGTTTTCATTCTCAATGAGATTCCCGCCGACGAAAGTTTACGAAAGCAGATGTGCATCCACGTATTCTACTACTTCGTAGACCTTACACGTTTCACCCTTCCTTCTCTCAAACATCCTTTTCTTAAACTTTCAGTAAGCTTCTACTGCTAGAGATTTTTGAAGACACCCTTCAATTTTCTTCAGTTTTTATTCTTTTCCTTCTTTTTATTTTTTTATTTCTACCTACGTGCACCATCATCATCATCATCATCATCATCATCATCATCATCATCATCATCATCATCATCATCATCATCATCATCATCATCATTATCATTATCGTCGTCGTTCATCGTCGTCATGATCCTTTATATTTTTTATTCGTGGTCGGTCCTATCTTCGAAAATATGCGATTTAAGAGGAAGAAAACCTCGCGAGGATAGGTTTAAAGCTCGTTTTTGACCAGAATTTTCTTCTTTTTCGTTTGTGGATGAACGGAGCGAGTTACGTCGGAGCGCGAGAGTAGGTTCGTGTCTGGAATTCTAGCACGTAGAAGATCGCGAGGGGTAGCCAGAGGGTATACGGGGGTTGTTTGAATGGCATGCGAGCAGCAGGTCGTACATACATCGATCGTACGCCGCTGAAACGCTAGTGAATCGTGAGACGCTTGCGTAATCGAACGCGAGGGAAAGGGGTTACCATTTCTACGACTCTCTCTCTTTCACCCACTCTTGCATTCTCTTTCTCTTTCTCTCTCTCTCTCTCTCCCTTTCTCTTTCTTTCTCTCTCTCTCTCTCTCTCTCTCTCTCTCTTTCTCTCTCTCTCTTTCTTTCTCTCTCTCTCTCTCTCTCTCTCTGAGAAACTTCAGGATATTCGATCGTGTATATCGTGTACTTCGTGTAATATCGCTTTTCTCTTGCCTAATGTTAGCTTTGAATTTACATAAAACTGGTAAAATTTAATTTTAAGGTTCTTCCTTATTCCTTCATTCAATTAATTTTTATCCTATTTATTTATTCTTTTCTTTTTTTATTCGTTTTTTTTTTTTTTTTTATATTCATTAAAGAGAACGATCCAATTACATCATATTACACTTATATAAACAAATTGAAATAGAAGGTAACAAATATTTTGTCGTTCGTTTTTCATTAATATTTATCATATTTTCACTCTGTATATTTATTTTTGTTACTTGATATTTTTGAAGCCGGTCTTAATTGGATATTCGATGGTCTCTATCCAATATCATATTTTCTGTTTTATTTTATTTATTCGTGTTAATTAAAAAAATGGATACGTAATATATAAATATTGGGTTTTCGATCGAAACTATCGATAATATTTGTACAAGTATCGACGAATGAGAATTTAGCTTTACGTCGATAACTGAACATTTATCCATTACCATACGATGTTTAAATGCAAGTCGGTAATATCGCAAAGGAATACCGATTGAACCGTTCGAAGATGAAACTTAACGCGAGATGGCGTGGCTGACTTTTTCGCGCGTTTTCCGACTTAAAAGTTCGCGTTTGACGTTCGCAAGAAGAAATAAGCCGCTAATCGATGATTTCCTGCTTGATTATAGCAATTACATTAATTATTCTACAAATGTAATATTCCTCTAGATCGTTCCGACAAACGATTAACGAGAATCAGAATTACAATAATTTATGAAATCATTATAATTATCACGTCTTAGAATGATTCGTTGGGAATACTCGTGCATTTTTTGGCGTTCACGACGTTTAATCGAATTCTACGTGTCGAACTTAGATAAAGGAGAGCCGGCACATTTCAAAGGGCGACTACTACGTGGACACGTGCATGACTTATCGATGAGCCATTCCGCCTTTCATCGACGGTTTACCAAAGTCTTTTTGAAAAGTGGTTAAAAGAAAAAAAAAAAAAAAAAGAAAAAAAAAGAAGAAGAAGAAGAAGAAGAAGAAGAAGAAGAAAGAAGAAGAAAGAGAAAGAGAGGAAAAAAAAGGATTAGTATTCGACGTGTGGATCGAAGGAGAGAAGAGAATCCTATCGAGAATCGAATGCTATCGAATAGCATAGCATAAAGTGTATTGGTCTCTCTTTGACATCGCGATGGTGAAGCACGCGCTGATTTTTCTTGCTTGCGTTCACCGAAAGCTCATCGGTAAATAATTGGACGTCGGACGAAATCGACGGAGCGTTTCGGTCCTTCTTCTCAACGATCCTTTTCTCTTTCTCTCTCTTTCTCTCTAGGCTCCATAAATCAATTAATTTTAGCCAGTTCGATATGCCGGATCGGGCAGCGAGAGCAGCACCCCTCTACCGCTAATTTAAATTCTTTCGGAAGCCTTTGGAATCGGCGCACACCGAGCGCATATACGAGAGAGAAAGAAAAAGAGAGAGATAGAGATAGATAGAGAGAGAAGAGAAGAGAAGAGAAGAGAGAAGAGAAGAGAAAGGGGAGAAGGATGGGTGATAGGAGGGAGGCCAAAAGCTAAGCGGTCGCGGCGATGTCGAACCAACGTCCCGTCGTAATATCCGCGAGAACGAGAGAAAGAAAGAGAAATAGAAAGAGTAAGAAAGAAGGAAAAAGAGAGAAAGAAAGAAAGAAAGAAAGAAAGAAAGAGAGAGAGAGAGAGAGAGAGAGGATGGATCGCTGATTGGCGAGCGTGCGGAGTGGGAGGACGGGCGGTCGAGTGGTACTGGTGGGAGGCTAGCCTTCGGAGGGTGCCCTCCGCGAGACGAACAGAAAGAGAAAGAGGAAAGATCGACAGAGAAAGAAAGAGAGGGAGGAAAGAAGAGAGAAAAGCAGACGCCACCTTAAGTATTTCTGATCGAATTCCAAATGGCTGGTTCGTCGTCCGGTCGGTCGGTCGGTAAGAATTCGAATCATGACGAGCAAATGGACGCGAGTGTACGAGAGAGAAAGAGAGAGACAGAAAGAGAGAGAGAGAGAGATAAAGAGAGAGAGAGAGAGAGTGGGAGCAGAAGGAAGAGAAGAAGGAGGAGGTGGAGGAGAAGGAGGAGGAGGAGGAGGAGGAGGTGGCTCGACCGCCGATCGGCCGAGGAGAGGCAAAATAAGCATCGGTGAAAACCGCGACGCAAAAAGCAACTGTGGCGCGTTGGCGCTAGCCAACCATCCGGGGCTAATCAGTTCGCGGGTCGATCGATGAACCCTCGATACTCTCGCGAACGAACGACCAAAGACGTTTTTCTCCTCTTACTCGGCTTTTAAACGACGAGCTTCGAATTTTCCCTTCTATATATAAGACGGCTCTTCCTTCTCTCTCTCTCTCTCTCTCTCTCTCTCTCTCTCTTTCTTCTTTTCTATCTCTCTGTCTATCTATCTCTATCTTTTTATCTCATACTTACTCTCTCTATTTCTCTTTCCGTCTCTCTCTTTTTTCTCTTTGCTCTCTTTCCTCTTTTCTCTTCGTTTTTACCTCTTTGACTTTGTTACCTTAAACTCGTAAAAATTTCTCCGTAACGCGACACATTTATCTTATCCACTATGAGATAACAACGAGTAGCTTGAATTTCAACATACTATATACTACGCACAGATATATATATATATATATATATATATATATATATATATATATATATAAGGCTTGATTCTTAGATTCCTTGTCCGCTGCAAGTAACACGATCGAAGTTGTCACATTTAAATGTAATATGAACGAATGTGCGTTAAAAACAAGAAAGAGAGAGACAGAGAGATAGAGAGAAAGGGATCGATAATGACGTTAACAACGAGAACGTTACTCTTACGTATGGCATCGACACCCTTCTCGGGGGAGTTACCAAACCACCCTTCTTTTCCTTTGTTCGTTGCATCCACTGTCTCTCGACTTTGAATTTTGCATACATCAGTGTGTGCCTGGAAAAAAATAAATCATCATCTATACTAGGGCTATGGGACACACGCGTTACCCCCGTTAATTTATATCCTCTGGAACAACGCCTTCACATTTTCTATACTTCAATATAAATTTATACTTTTTCTAATTGTTATTCCTTGATTAATCGATAACTAAAACTTTTATTATATTTCAATGTTTACATAATTTTATTTAATCATAGATACATACACGATAAAATTTCGACGAACGATCCAAAATGATTCATTCTTATTCACACCCGAATGATCTCGATCGTCCGTTCAATCGAGACGACTTTTGATCGATCAAAACTTTCTTTTTTCACGATAAACGATTCAATCCTACGTAATACTGACCAAAAAATCATTCGTCGATATTTTAACTTCCTTTCTTTCTTTCTTTCTTTTTTTTTTTTTTATTAAACCGAATTAAATCCGTCCACTATAAAAGAAAAGAAGAAAAGAAAAGAAAAAAGAAAACAGGACCAAAAACAAAACAAAACAAAACAAAACAAAACAAAAGTTACACCAAAGAAAAATCGTAACCAATAATTAAGCGATAAGTTGTAAGGATTTTCTCGAGAGGTCATTGAACTAGGATAATAAAAAAACACTCTACTATTGGTCTCTCTAAAGAACGCGTTATTCTTCGTAAGACCTCTCTCTCTCTCTCTCTCTCTTTTTCTCTCTCTCTCTCTCTCTCTCTCTATCTCTTTCTTTCTCTCTCTATCTCTCTCTTTCTTCATATGTCGAATGCCGGCGGCTTTTCTGTGACGCAATCGATTCTATTCCCGTTTAAAGCGCGCCGATTCCACGGTGCTCCTTCGAAGGAGGAGCCTTCGGAGCGAAGCGTGCCGCCATTTTGTGTCTCATCCGACCCGTAACGACCGGCACAAAGCGCATCGCGTGCAAGCTAATGAGAGTAATCACTTAATAAAGGCGGCCTTAGCATCGCGTGACGTTCTCTCTCTCTCTCTCTCTTTCTATCTCTCTCTTTCTATCTCTCTCTCTTTCTCTCTGTCTCTCTGTCTCTCTGTCTCTCTCTTTCTCTCTGTTTATCTTTTTCTTTCTATCTCTTTTCACAAGCAAGAATCAATATTTGATTTTGAGGTTTCTTCCTCTCCGGCTCATTGCTCTCTTTATTTTCCCTTTCTCTCTTTTATCCTGCTCCTTCTTCTTCTTCTTCTTCTTTTTCTTTTTATTCTTCTTCTTTTTCTTCTTCTTCTTCTTGTTTTTGTTTTTATTTTTGTTTTTGTTTTTAATCTTGTTCTTGTTCTTGTTCTTGTTTTTCTTTACTTGTGGCTTGAGAGGAACGATTCCGATCGATCTGCGAGTCTCTCGATCACGTTTTACTATAAAAGTATAAAAAAGCATGTTTATCTTATAAAGAAATAGGCTCGTTCGAGAGGTGAACGATAAGTTGAACTGTTTGTGAAGTATTATACGAAAAAAGAGATTTTCCAAACAGTGTGTATATATATATATATATGTGTGTGTGTGTATGTATATATATTTGTAGAAAAAGTGGATTTATCTTATAAGGAAATAGATTTGTACAAAAACGAGACTTTAATTGTTGACACGTGTGAGGAAAGAAAAATTATGAGATTCTATATATCGATCGCGTTGATCTATCGATCACGTTTCGCTATTATTAACGAATAAAAAGGAAACAGGCAGATTTATCCAATAGAAAAATAAATCTTTTCGAAAGATGTTAAATTAGTTGTATTTCTCTGAACAGCTGATTCAATCGTCATCGATTACTTTAATATGTAAACAAGTTTTTATTAACCGTTCGTCGTTCTTTTATCATTTAACATTCTGTTTGTCATTTTTCTCCATTTTCTTTTTTATTGAATCGCAAGTTAATGTTTAAACGAATTATTTATTAATTACTTGTACTTTTTCATTGAAATTCTTAGCACTTAAATTCTCTTTTTTGGTTTAGGAGAAGAGATGGTTTATCGAATAAGAAATGAATCTTCGTTAAACAGCTGATTAATATTGAAACAGTTTCTTATCAAACTACTCGTTTAATAATCCTTATCGTCCAATACTCTCTCCGCCCGTTTTTACTAATGTTTATCGAATCGAAAAAAAGAAAATCTCGATTCGATAAAAAAATCAATTTAATTGGTCGATAAAAATTTTTTCCTTTGCTTTTAATAACGAAACAATTTTCAATAAGTCATTCTCATTTATTTCATCGATCTTAACACTTTCTTTCATCATTTATCGTCACTTTTTATTCAATCAAAAGTGGATCATCGTTAAACAGATGGTTAATTGTCAGGATAGTATAAGAACGAAGACGACCCGTTTCGTGTCATAGAATTTCGCAACTGTTTTCCAAGAAATTCTGCTCTGGCGATGGCGTGTAAATGCTTTTTTTTTTTTCCACGTCGATCGCCATATCTGGTCGCGAAGGAATCGTACGGGCCGAGTTTTTGTTATTATTTCCTTGCTGGCGAGATCTGGTAACGATCGGTTCCCACATGGTGGAATTAGCATCGTGCCGTCATCAGTCACTCGTTTTGACACGCCGAAAATAAATAGTCCGCGGGCTGCCGCCACCGCATTGAAGAAGGATGGAAGATAAAAGGAGACAGCATACATATGAAAGAGAGAAAGAGAAAGAGAAAGAGAAAGAGAGAGAGAGAAAGGGGTAAAGGACAGACATATACATGTACGTATATCACACGTATATACACGTTGTACTCTTCGACTATTTTTCTTCTTCTTTCCTCCTCTTCCAGTTCGTTTTACGAAACGATTAACAACTTTCATCCGTGAAAACGCAATTTCAAACGTGATTCGCAATGATTTTCCACAGATGATCGACTCTCTTCGTCATCCATCAAATCTGCGATGACGCTCGATGAAATTCGGAAAGGAAGAAGCAAAGAAAAAAAAATATATGTATATGTGTGTTGTATGTATGTAGTGAATGAAGTCCCGTAGATTTCGAGTAGTCGGGCATAATCGAGCGCGAATTTTTTGAAAAAATCCATTTGTCATCCGTCTTGCTTCGTTGAGAGGGGAATAAAAGAGTACACTCGTCTTGGAAGGAGTCACACTTTTCTACCATTTCTTTTCTTTTCTTTTTTCTTTTTTCTTTTTTTTATATCTAATCTATCGTTAGAATTATTTTTTTCTCTTTTCTTCTCGTAGTACATCGATCTGACTCGTCAGACAGATAGACGGATAGATCGACGAAGAGAGAGAGAATAACGTCCGCATGATATATATATATATATATATATATATTTTTTTTTTTTCTTTGGAAAAGCTTGAAAATTAACTTGAAATCGCGTGGGAATTCAATGATACTATTTCTATTATCGATCGGTCGATTAAAATTCACGTGAAACGTATCGAAATAGATGATATCCTCGTGACGAATTTGGGATAACTAAGAGCCAGTCGATTCCAGTAATTTCGAACAGGATTAAACGGAATTTCGCTTCGTTGTGCGTGTATGTGAGAAAAGGGGTAAACATGTATAGGGAACAAAGTAGGAAAAGAAAAAAAAAAAGAGAGAAAAAGACAGATAGAACGAGAGAGACGAAAGAGAGAGAGAGAGAGAGAGAGAGAGAGAGAGAGAGAGAGAAAAGGATGGAAAGGGGTAGAAAGTTGTATATAGAAGGGAGCCACCAGGTGAAAATCAAATTTTTCAGACAGCCGGTCCGTACAAAATTCTAATTTGACGTTGGAAACTGACGTCGAAGGGGTAAAAAGAAGAGAAAGAAAAAGAGAAAGAGAGAGAGAGAGAGAGAGAGAGAGAGAGAGAGAAAGCGAGAGAAAAGTGGTGGGGTATTCGAAGGTTATTTTACCCCTTGGGAAAAGACTTTTTACGTATATAATACGACTACCCGGCGTGCGAGTTATGCGAAAGGGTGAGACTCGCGAAATAGGGATAAAGAGAAAAAGAGAAAAAGAGAGAGAGAGAGAGAGAGAGAGAGAGAGAGAGAGAGAGAGAGAGAGAGGTAGAGTCGTAGAAAATGATAAACAGGGTGAATCTTATTCAAATAGAAAGACAAGATCCAGGATTTAACGGAGGAACCCCGGTTAGTGTTATACCTAACTATATCTAACGCAACTTTAGGTATATATACCTGAGTCCTGGGAAAAGGGCTTTCTCGAGACTTAAAATTTGTCGTCTCTTTCTTTCTTCGCTCTCTTCGTTCTCCATTCGAGTTCCTTTCTTTTTTCCTTCTTTTTCTCTTTTTTTTTTTCGTCTTTCATCTTTTTTTAAGTATCAAGGGGAAAAATAAAAGCGACGGCGGGAGATTTAAATAAAAGAAAAGAGAGAGAGAGAGAGAGAGAGAGATAGCTACGTAAGTAAGTATAAGGTGCAGCTGGTATAAAAAAAAGGAGCGTTCTACGTTCGTCTGGAGACAATGAGAATGAAAGAAAAGTGCCTTATCATTATACTTCGCTTTTATCATCGTAGAGATCGTAGCATAATATACATTAGTACCGTTGTCTTAGACGATTAAGAATAATGATAAATCGAAAATTCATTTCGTAACGTTCGTTATAATATTTGCTCTCCTTTTTTATCATTCTTCGTCTTTTTTATCTTTTTATTTCCAACTTTTACAGATCGTTTCGTAATAAAGAAATAAAAAAGATCTTGAAATGTATGTTGGGAAGGGGAAGGAAGGACGATGAGGTGTATCGAGATATACTACACTGTTTCGATCTCTCTTCTACATTCGTTTTAGACTATCGAATAGCTTAGGAGAAAGACAGAGAAAAAGAAAGAGATAGATGGATACCGAGGATATCTGGATTTAATGTCAAACTTGATCGTCCGTACGGATAACGTAACCTTTGAGAATCTATCTGTTCGATTTAAGAGAACATCGTTCAGGAAAGTGGTAAGAAAGTACAAAAGAAATAAATAAAAAAGCAGAAGGGTAAAGAAAGAAATAATAATGAAAGGAGTACAAGAAGAAAAAAAAGGACGAAGAAGAAGAAGAAGAAGAAGAAGAAGAAGAAGAAGAAGAAGAAGAAGACTTTTTCTCCGATCTTGTGGAAAAGGAGTGAAAGGCGAGGTGAAATCGCGTAAAATCGAAAATCCCTTGAGAAAACACAGCTGCCAGCGCGTGTAGAAGCTTCTCGTTTTGATCGCGAGATTTTTCTCGAAGAAATCTCGAAGGGCTGCCGTTATGATCTTAGTCTATGATAAAGAACAAGAGTGAAAGGGAGAGAGAGAGAGAGAGAGAGAGAGAGAGAGAGAGAAGTAGAAAAGGGAAAAAAAGAAAAAAAAAAAAAGGAAAGTAAAAGCTGGTAAGCCGTGAGATGTCATCTCGTTTTTCGATTTTACCGTTCATAAGTGTGTAACCTTTTTTTCTTTCATTTCTTCCACCTTTTCGTCGATATTCTTACGTAGAAATTCAAAGGGTTTTTCCTCAGAAGGGGTTACTTTATACGATTTCCTCCCCCTTCTCTTTCCTATTTCTCCCTTCTTTTTTTTTACCTACCTGCCCCACTGTTTTCGCTTCTCAGGTTACTAAAGACGCGGAAATCCAGAAATCGCGAAGGGTTGTAGACCTTTTTTCTTTCCTTTCCCTTTATATTATTATTATTTTTTTTTTTCTTTTTTATTTCTTCCTTCCCTTCGAGACCACACGATCGAAGTAAATCTCTCTCTCTCTCTCTGTCTCTCTCTCTCTCTCTCTCTCTTCCTTTTTCTTTTTTTTCACTCTCGGAGACTCTCTGTCGAGGTCCTTAACCCCTTTTTTTTCTGTCAGCTGCACGTAACAGCTGTACACCCTACTGCAATCTCGAAGAACTTCCTATCAAGGAGCCACTATATTACTACGAGTATATACGTAAATAGGATATTTTTCTTTTTTCCCTTTCATATCCTCCTTGTCCTTGTCGTCGGTCTCGTCATCGGCATCTCATCGCGATATTATCCGTGAGCAAAACGCGTCTTACTTATTTCCTTATCCCTTGATCTCTTCGATATTTCGATTAGCGATTATACGAAGGACACGAACTTTTTAGCTTCTCTAATCGTTGTGAAATATCATTTATTTTTTTTCTTTTTCTTTCTTTCTTTTCTTTTCTTTTCTTTTCTTTTTTTTTTTTTTTTAATCCTCTTTACATCGATATCGTTTATGTTCGTAAAATATCCATGTAACACGTGTTCTACGTCTTATATATAAAAGTGATATGGATTTTGATTCGTAAAGAAGAAATGATCTTTTTCTATTTTCTTTGAGACTCTCTCTCTCTCTCTCTCTTTCTCTCTCTCTTTTTCTCTCTCTCTCTCTCTCTATCTATCTATCTATCTATCTATCTCTTTGGTTGGTCGAAAAAAATCTCAGTTTGAAACTCGGGCGCGTGATCCCTCGCTCAAAACGTGACTCGCGTGAAATTTTCGAGATCTTACGAGACGCGACGAAAAATAAAAAAGAATGAAAAAAGGAAGAAAAAAAAAAAAGGTGAAATAAAAAGATGAAAAAAGATAGAAAAAGAAAGAAAAATCCTGTTTCGGGGATCGTGGATCGGCTTAGTGTCGTCTATGGGTTTAATGCGTTGTGTGTTGTACGAAACGAAAAGCTGGGAGAAGGACGCCTTCGGCCAAGGAAGAGAAGTCGGTATAAAAATAGAATCAGATAATGGGAAGTACCGAATGGATGCTGCCGCCCCCGTTTTATCCCGAATACGGATAGAATATACGAACAGGGATTTGAAATGTTCTTTTTTTTTTTTTATTTTTATTTTTATCCTTTTTTTCTTTTTCATTAATACCTTCAAAAAAATTAATACGTGTCAATGACACTTGATTGTCATTCATTTTTATGATTTTGTTTTGTTTTTTTTTTTTTTTTTGAACGTATCTGTCACATTTACTTATTTACATTTACATATTATCAATATTAACTATGTGAGAGAGTCATTAACCTGTGTGTCTATTTTTAAAATGTATATATTTGAGTCGTTTAAACAAAAATGAAGAGATAAACGATTATAGTCGTCGCACACAGTGTCTATTGGTTTTCTTTCAATCGATTAAAAATTTTAATCAATAATGATTTTACATAGATGTAGATGATCTCGTTTTCTGAGTCAAAATTTTAGTGAAAACTTAAAATGTAAATATTCTTAAATATTAGATATTTTAGGATATTTTAAATCAATAACGAAATAAGAAGAAAAAATTAATTTTTTAATTCAATAAGACACAAATCATTCTGTCTGCTACAAACAGGATAGGTCACAAGACAAGACAGATCAGAACGTGTGACGACAAATGACGACATTCAAGGACATTCAACAACATTCGACAATATTTGTTCGTATTCGGTGACACTCGGAAACATTTAGTGACAAGTGCTAACAAGTGATGACATTTAACAATATTTGACGACAAGTGGTGACAAATGGGAACAATTAGAAACATATCGATAACATTAATATCAATGATTTGATAATACTGACAATCTGGAAATAATTATATAACATGAAAGAAGATATTATAATGTTAGATATGAGAAGGACCAAGCAAGAGTTTAAAAAGTGACAACGTTCAAGATAATAAAGATAGTGACAACGGTAATAACGTTTGCCATGGTTTCCAATGATAATCTTTCGATTACTTGTATTATTAAGTAATTAGATAGAATCGAATTATGATACAACGTCTGCTACATTTAGTCTAATAATGAAAACCTAAAACAGTGGAACGAAGAAGTATCAAAAGAAAAAATGCAAAGGATCTATAAAAATCAAGGTGTAGGGAACATCGACAGAAGGTCGTCGAAGGAAACACAAGAGATAATAGCAACAGTAAAGGATGCTGACGGAGTGTTGCACGTTTTGATCATGAGATTCGTTCTGGTAAACAGCTACTTTGTGGGTAGGATGGTCATGAGGATCAGGGTCTTGGTCAAAGCGTGTGAGGACGCTTAATAAGGAACCACACGCTTTGATCATGAGATTCGAATGATTGCTGAGTGAGTAGAACCATTTGCGAGAACTAGAGTCCTGATCGGAATGTGTGATGGGAGAGGAGCAAGGTACAAAGGAATGTTTGTCTTGGTTAGAATCGCGGATCGGTGTTTTTAACGAACGAGCCGAGGAAATGATTTTTGGTCTGGAGGTTGGACGATACCAGACATAATTCTCAGATGAAACTCTGAGGACTCTGACTTCAAAGTTTGGCTTCTAAACATTAACGAGTAGAGTAGGTAACTCAGTCTGGCTCTTGAAGTCCTGCTGAGTCGTTGAGGTGGTAGTAAACACTTGATAAATTCGAATTTAAATTAAAAGCGTTGTGATCAATTTTTTTTTATTAGAGTCACGAGATAATGTATAGTTGACAATTAATCGATAATTAACAATTTTCTAATTATTTTATGATTAGGGATTGAATATTCTTTCTATTTTCGTTCGTGCACATAAAGGTCAATGACACTTGATTATCATTGATTTCTTTTTCTTTTTTTAATTTTATTTGAAACGTAATTTAGTTTATTTAATTAGACGTTTATATGTTTTTAATAAAAAAATATATAAAATCGTCGTTCGTACTTGGAGATCAATCTTCATCATCCTTATCTTTTTTATTTCTTATATAATTTTATTTGAAAAGTAATTTATTATTTATATATTCATTTATATATTTATATATCTTTAGTATAAAATATATGAGAGCGTCATTGTTCTAATTTTCGAGAGTATTATTTTGATGGTATCTCGAAAAGATCGTAGAGATCGAAGAGAAAGATCATCGAGAGGTCGCACGAAGCATCTTATTATTATTTACAGAAAAACCACTCGAATCGTTTACAGCTCGATCACGTTCACTCTCTCTCTCTCTCTCTCTCTCTCTCTCTCTCTCTCTCTCTCTCTCTCTCTCTCTCTCTCTCTCTCTCTCTCTCTCTCTTCGTTTACCTCGAAAAACTTTACTCCACACTACATTGAAATACCATTCGTCTCGTAACCGCTTTGCGTCGTCTAGTGGCTCTTTCGATTTGAAAAATCACGTGCTTGTACGATCGCGACTCGTAAGTCTGTCGTTCTATATCGAACGTCCGACGGAACTGTTCCATTGGCGTAGGAATATATCGATCCTTCTATCATCTATCAATTCCCTGGATCATTAATCACGAGTTATACAAGGTAAACAAGCCCTACCCATTTTTTCCTCCTAATTATTTCATTTAATGCGTGTGATAATTTCTTTCTTTCTTTTCTTTTTTTTTTTTTTAATCAAAAAATTATCACTACGAATGATCGATATCGATCGTTAGGTTTTTAAACAATTCTTCGAACTTATTTGTCCAACTCTTTTTTTTCTTTCTTTTCTCTATCTCTTTATTTTCCTCTCTTTCTTTTTCTATCCTTTGTTTATTTTTAATTTTGTTTTTTTATTTTTCTTAGGAACGTCAACAAAAAAGAGTATCGAAGTTTGATAAAGATATTGTTGCTTTAGTAAAGGATAAAAAAAGGAAGGTTACGGATTTGTTTCGGATCAATATTCTACGCTGATGCACTTTTAGCATTATCCAGCAAAAGCATTCACCTCTAACTCCTCCGTCATTCCTTCGTAGGCCTTCGGAACCGAAACGCGCTCGATGAGATAGCGAGTTGAGAAACAGCAGGCTCTCCATCGGCGGCCCTTCTCTTCTTCGAGGCTCTCTTCGACCATTCCTAAGAAAGAAAGACGCACATGGCCCACACCGGTGGGGACTTATCGCTTGCTACACAATTTTAGATTTCCAAATACGCAGATTCTTGGCCGTTGAACCCTTCTGCTTCTGCTTCTAAAGAAGAAGAAGGTTAGGAGTAAGAAATAAGTAGCTTTTTCTAATCGCAGCCGTCCCTTTAATCTGGCGAATCGTAAAACGAACCCTCACTTAAGTAAATCAGTTTCATCCAAAGTGAATGAGTGGAGGCAGTCTCGTTAACTCGACAAATTCTTTACCATGGAGTTTATATTTTTAAATCACTCGAGTCATCGCTAGTTCACACGACTTCAACGAACCAAAGAGAGAGAGAGAGAGAGAGAGAGAGGAGGAGGAGGAGTAGGAGGAGGGTGTTTTTTTTACTCATCTTCGAACGAAGGGTGGAATCTCGTAAAAGGGTCGCAGGTTGTGGGAAGTGTGGTAATTTGAAAATATATCTACTCTATATTACCGTACACCGTTAACAGCCCTTATTTTTTTATTCCATAGTCGAACGAGCCACCGTTCCTTTTTTTTCCAAAGCGAGCTTGGTAAATTTCGTTTCCGCCCACATAAGGTTTTTCTCCAAATTACTTTGTTTTCATAATTTACGCCGATATTTTCTTGGGGTGTCGCGCAGAAAGAAAAGAAGAAAAAAGGGAGAAACAAAAAAAAAAAAAAAAGAAGAAAGGAATAAAAAGAAGAAGGAACAAGAAAAAACAAAAAAAAAAAAAAGAAGAAGAAAATAATTTCTAGACCCTCCGTTAGGAAAATTGTAGGATCGAAGAGGGGATACTTTTGGAGAGGGTGACTGCAGGGGGTGAGAAGGATTCATACGAATCGATTAATCATTCTCGCCCTTTATTTACCGTTCTACCTGATCGTCCATATATATATATATATTTTTTTTTTCTTTCTCTCTCTCTCTTTCTCTTCTTTTTCACAAACCATCTTGCCGAATTTCCGTCGTTTTTAGGATTCCTCTTCTCGATCGTTCTTTTCGTTTTTTTTTCCTCTTTCATTTCTTCTTTTTTCTTTTTTCTTTTTTTTTTGCTTCCTTCCTCCTCTCTCCCAAAATCCCGTTTCTCTATCGTGTTCATCAGTCACCCTCGCGAAATTTTTCATCGTCGTAATCGGAGGAGAATGACGAAGAGAGAGAGAGAGAGAGAGAGAGACAGAGAAGGGGTTTTCAAAGGTACGCACTTCAAGAGCGAACGATTCATCGATCAAGCGCCACCCGTCAAAGAGTTTCCTCGGTAGCGTGAAAATTCTAATGATCGAACGGCATGAGAAAAATATTTTAATCGTTTTTTACGCGAAACCAACGAAACCAACGAAATCCAACGAAGGCAACGATCATTTCATCTTTTTTTCTTCCCTTCTCTTTTTCTTCTTCTTCTTCTTCTTCTTCTTCTTCTTCTACTATTTCACGTAGTGCATCTGCTATCACACGAACCGTTACACCCTTCTGTCCCTTTTATTATATCTTTCCTTGGGAATTTTCACACTAACTTCCACTAAAGTATTATCCCATCGTTCGTCTAATTTCATCTAATTCCCGGCGTTTTTCCCCGTTCGTTGAATTATTTTAAGATACACGAAAAATCTTCCCACGCAATTCATATTTCATTTCCTAAACGAGAAAAAGACGAAGATGAAGTCGGGACTAGTTTCGATATCGTATTCGACGTTCTCAAAAAGTTGTACATACGTCGAAAAAGATAAAAAAAAAAAGACAGAGAAAAAGAGAGTGAGAGAGAGAGAGAGAGAGAGAGAGAGAGAGAGAGAGAGAGAGAAAGTAAGTAAAGCCACGAAGGGAAGAAGAGAGTTTTTATCAAACCGGAAGTCGTTTTTCCAATCCTACCACTTTCCGATCCTTCTCCTTCTCTTACTAAGGGTAACCCTTCGTCGACGTTTTCTTTTTCTTTTTTTTCTTTTCCTTCTTTTTTCCTTTTTTCTCTTTCCTAACCATTTCAACTTTTTGTTTTCTGAATACGTTCCAGGTTGCGTGTCGCGTGGGAAAATGTATGTCTGTCCTACCTTCTAAAACTATATTTAAATCTCCCTACGTTTTAAGGTTTTAGGGTAAATCATATTTTAAAAAGAGATTAAATATACTCGTTGATGTTTCGTCGGAATATCGTATCGTAGTTTCGATGTTTATATGAGTTTTTGAAATCATAGGATAATGTAAAAAGGAGGAAATGGCAAAGTGGCTCGTGCTTGCGAACAGGTGATTAGATACCTTCGAGCTAATTACATAGCTGCCTCGTGCGACCACGATAATTCTCTTGGACTGACCTTCGCCACATCTCCTCCCTTTGCCCTTCTTTCTCATTCGTAAAACTTTCTACGCGTTATCTGGCTTATCCTTCTTTAAGAATTTTATAATTTTTGTTAACCATTATATTCTTTTCTTTTTTCATATATATATATATATATATATATATATATATATATATATGTGTGTGTTGTTACTATATATATTTATATGTAGTAATATATGTGTGTGGGGGAGGGGGGTGGGAATTTGGTCGAAAGACTTATACTGATTTTCAATGAGACGTTAAATTATAAATTATTAATTATATATTTCTGAAAGATTTAGTTAAATACCTCGCTCCAATATATATATATATATATATATATATATATATATATATATAACTGATCAATATATTGATATAGATACATTATGTAGTGTATATATATGTATGTATATATAAATAATTGATGTATATATATATATATATATATACAAATTTATAAATTATAACTTAATTATATCTAAGTAAAAAGTTGTCTGAAAAGTTCGTGACGATTGTTTTTCATCTTCATTGAAGCACTCATTGAGACACGATATTATGTACATTATGTATGTGTGTTGGTGCGAAACTAATCGTTCAATCTAAAAAATAAAAGTATCTTAATGGACTTGATAGTTCAGAATGTCTTGTTTCAATGCATACGCATAAACTAATACTAACTATGTTTTTACTATCGTTATGTATTATATATGTACTTATATATATATATATATATATATATATATATATATATACACATATTCTGTTCTGATATTTATGTAATATATACAAAGTATGTATACAGAGAAAAGTGTCATGAACTTTTCAAATAATTCAATATTTAATACAGTTAAGTTTCACTTTGTAAATTCTCGAATGATCGATCGAGAGCAATTGAAGTGAATCGAGAGCAGATCTTAATCTATGTTCGAAGAAATCATGTTACGATAGGAGAACCTTTTTTAATTCAATTTTTTATACAAAGATTTTCGAACGATTGAAAACAAAAGTTCGAAATTTTTTGTTACCTTTTGATAAGATCAAAAATTTTTATACGGGAACCTCATGAAATTAAAAAAAAAAAAAAAAAAAAAAAAAATTGTTAAACGTCGTATATGAAAAAGTGAATCTTTATCAACATAGTTATTGTAATAGTTGATGATATAGGAGAAAAGGATCGATTACATTGAAAATATTTGATAATGATCTACCTGGATCCGTAATCCTATCTATCTATTTTTTTGGAGGATCATGGAAAGATATAAAAAAGGTAAAAAACGGTCAGAAGAAAAGAAAGAAGTGTACTTTCCTTCAAAAAAGTAAAGGGTAAATCTGTAGAATGTAATATGATCGAAAGGATCGCAATCTATTAATCGTCCTTTAATTGTTATCTTAATCTTAACAAAATCCTTAAGAGAATACTTATGATACATATGTGCATCGTTATTAAAATTTATCAAATTGGTAAAGAAAAGGAGAAAAAATAAAATTAATAAAATATTAAATATATAATAAAAAAAAGAAATTAATAACATATGAAATATATAATAAAATATATAAGAATTACGAAGTACATAATGAAATTAATAATAAATCAAAAACTAATAAAATTTTGATATAATAAAAAAAAGAAATTTTATATATATATATATATACACACATACATATATATTATATGAACATTATCGTTCGTATTATACCACATAATTATATCACACACACACACACACACATAAATATATATATACAAAATTATATACATTGAAAATTAATATTAATAACAAATTAAACGTTTATAAACGCTCATAAAGATGTTTTAATTTCCATTAGTGCGATACAAAATGATGTAGCTATGACAAGAAATGAATGTTAATACTTTAATAGAAGATTTAACGATCAGATTTATCGCCGATCGTAGATCGACGAAGATTATGCATTGGAAATCCGTAACATGTCGATGTACGTGGTTAATTGGCCGAGGTATCTTGTCGGCTCGTCGTTTCTTGGGGGGAGGTATGGGGTGAAGAGAAACTGAAAAAAATAAAAAGAAAAGAAAAGAAATAAAAACATCGAGAAGACAAAATATAACGAAAAGAGAAAAAGAGAAAAAGAAAAAAAGAAAACAGGAAAGCAAAAAAAGAAAAAGAAAAAGAAAAAGCAGCGAAGCTTTTAAAATCTTACCTTACTTCTCTTCCTACATATCGAGTTAGTCTCTAAGAAAACGAAGATGGTCGAATGGCTCGAGGTTGAAGAAGAAGAAGAAGACGAAGAAGACGAAGAAGAAGAAGAAGAAGAAGAAGAAGAAGGTTGATCGCCACTGCGGGCATTCAGCGATTCAAGGATCCGTTCGGGGCTCTCTCTCTCTACGATAATTACACGGTGCGAGCTGCGAGTCCGACCAAGAGGAATATATGTTCGATCGGCCGGTTTTTGAATTATTTGAAAAGAGACAGACCCTGGTATAACCGCGATATTATGGTATCGCGATTTCTTCTGCCCTCCTCGGATCCTTCCGATGCCCTCGTAGCCCTTTTCTCTTTATTTCTACCTCCCCTTACTTTCTTTTCTTTTCTTTTCTTTTCTTTTCTTTTCTTTTCTTTCTTTTCGTTTTTCTTTTCTTCTTCATTTCTTTTCTTCCTTATTTTTTCCTTTCCGATCTTTTTACCTTTTGTCGAATCATTCGCAGTTTCTATCTCCCGTCCATTCGAAAATTGCGACCGTAGGAAGATATTTCGAATTAAGGACGAGAGAAAAGGGCTTCTATCGTTATTTTCTCTTTCTCTTTCTCTCTCTCTCTCTCTCTCTTTCTTTTTCCATGTCTTATCGTAAAGAGATCAAAGATTTTCAGATCTGCGAGAATAGTAGAACGACAACGAGTCGATTTAAATATTACGACAAAGATTAGATCAGATAGAGAAGTGGTATTTCTAGTTCGAGTAATTTTAAAAGATTAACATTTAGCGTTAGAGGAATAGTATTTGAAGGAGTAAGAGAAAGATAGAGAGAGAGAGAGAGAGAGAGAGAAGAGAAAGAATGATCGAATCGTAGCAAGTCGAACGATTAGCTAATCTTCGGTCTGGATCGCGAACATGGAGAAACGAAATGCGTTTTCGAGCTACGATCGATTGTAAACCCTCCTCGACGTCATTACATGGAGGCCTCAGAAAAAACAATAGTCTCCTCGAGCGAATGGTTGGCCTCCCCTTCTTCTTCTTCTTCTTCTTCTTCTTCTTCTTTCAAAAAGAGTAAGAGAAAGAGAGAGAGAGAGAGAGAGAGAGAGAGAGAGAGAGAGAGATGATCGTCGCGACGAAACTACATCCGCCCTTGCTCCTGCAGATGTTATAATTTCGAAATAGCGTAATTTCCAGGCAAGGAAAAGGAGATCGGCCTCGCTCAGTCCCCTTTGCTAAGGAATACACTGAAACAAAGCGAAACGTATGAGAAGAAAAAAGAAAAGAACAAAAAAAAAATCAAAAAGAGAAAGAGAGAGAGAAGAAAGAGAAGAGGGTGGGAGAAGAAAGAATCGAATGCAACGGATATATCGAGGACAGAGGGTATGCGAGAGAGAGTATAATCGAAAAGGGAGAAAAAGTATACTACTCGCGGAGAAAAGGTGGAATAAGGGTAATAAAGAGAGAGAGAGAGAGAGAGAGAGAAAGAGAAAGAGAAAGAGAGATCGCATCGGCATCGGCGAAAGACACAGGCACCGCTCCGGAGATCGCAACAAATGACTGTGTTTAAACTTGAACGTGACAAAATTTAAAAATCCCGCCTGTGCTTGGATGAGAAAAAGGGGTTGGAGGAGGAGTGGACTCGGAGATAAACGTTCCTCTGCGACCTTCGCTCTCGTTTTTTTTAACCACCGAACTCGTATCATTTTGATTTTGGTCCATCCCTTTATATGATATGATTCAATTCAAATTACATTTCTTTTCGACGTTTTTCTTCTTTTCTCTTTCTCTCTCTCTCTCTCTCTCTCTTCTTTTCTTTTTTGTTTATTCATTTGTTTATTTATTAATTTATTTTTGATCTATTTCCATCAAAAATCGTCCATTTCCAATTTACGAGCGATTTAACGAAAAATTAGCGATTCGATATTTGTTACGAACAAATAATCGTTCATCTTCTTCAAGTTCAATCTCTATTTGACGGAGAAACGATGTTACTTGTACGATGTACGTTTTTATTAAAAGAGAAAACAAAATAGAATAAAAGTAAATAAATAAATAAATAGATAGATAGATAGAAGTAACAACAAGAAGAAAAACGAGAAAGATATCGAAGTAAAAGCGATATTATTTCTCTCTCTCTCTCTCTCTCTCTCTCTCTCTCTCTCTCTCTCTCTCTCTCTCTCTCTGTCTTAGTTGCACAGTATCGGCGTGGGCGTTTTTAAGATACGGTCGCGAGTTTCTTTTGACACGACTCGCGGATTCTTCTCTTATTTACCCGGTTATCCCATCGGTAATTCGTGTTCGGCATACTGTAATTAAGGTTTAATTGGAGGGATGTAAATCTTAGCGAGGAGTTTGCGAAAGGGGTGAAGAGGAAAGAAAGAAAGAGAGAGATAGATAGAGAAAGAGGGAGAGAGAAGGGACTGGTTTCTCGTTCGGTGGAGCACCGTGCTGAAAAAGCGAAGAGTAGCCGCCGCGTATTTCGATCTATAAATTTAAGGACGTACGCTTTCTTACGTATTATTATTGATTATTATAGTCCGTCCGTTTCGGACTCCGATAGCCATCGCATTTGCCTGTATCGTTCGAGACTATGTTCGATATATAGAGGAGGGAGAACGGGGGCCCGAGAAAAGAAGAGAAAGAGAAGCTGAACGAACAAGAAAAAAAGGAAAAAGAGAAAAGAGAAAAAGGAAAGAAGCTTGTAGTTCACTTTTGAATCGAAGAGAACGTCGAGAAGAGGATCGATATAATACTTCGTTTTCACGAAGGACGATTAAGAATTAACGTTAAGATATCTATCGAATGAGAGAGAGAGAGAGAGAGGATGAGGAGGAGGAGGAGGGTGGAATTTCCATTTTTTTCTTGTTTCGTTCGTTTGGATAAGCAGTGAAGTTTTTTTTGGAAAGAAGATAGAAAGAAAGAGAGGAAGAGAGAGAAAGAAAGAAGAGGGGGTAAGGTGGGGGGAGTGAGCTGGGTCAAACACCCCATATAGTGGCTCCCTATGACTCTGGAGTTTCAAGATATTCTCTCTCTCTCTCTCTCTCTTTCTCTCTCTCTTTCTTTCTCTCTTTTTCTCTTTCTCTCTCTTTCTCTCTTTCCTTCTTTCTATCTGTTCGGTCAGATCTCGTCGGCTGGAATGATTTTCGAAATATGATTAATTGCCCCGCCGTGGCATTTCTTCGACATAGTAGAAGTAGTAGTAGTAGTACTAGTAGTAGTAGTAGTAATAGTAGTAGTAGTAGAGTAGTAGTAGTAGTAGTAGAGTAGTACCAGGCCTTCTTCCAAAGCGGCTCGGATATTTTTCTGCTGGTAACGCTTGAATAGAAGCCGTACCAATTCAGAAAACGAATTCTTTTTCGGACTCCTAATCTTCCTGTATCGTTGTCGTCCTTGTCGTCATCGTCATCGTCATCGTCATCGTCATCGTCATCATCATCGTCTTCGTCTTCGTCTTCGTCTTCGTCTTCGTCTTCGTCTTCGTCTTCGTCTTCGTTTACGTCTACGTTGAGTTATATACGAACGAGTTTTCGAAGCCTTTCGTTTCTCGTTAAAAGCAGAGTCGATCGAATGAACGTGAAAGAGTGAGGGAGAGAAGGAGAAGATTCGAAGGGTTAAATATTAACGACGTGAGATTTAGAAGAGTCATATCATCTCTCTTCCTCTCTTTCTCTCTCTCTCTCTCTCTCTCTCTCTCTCTCTCTCTCTCTCTTTCTTTCCCTCTTTCGTTTCTTTTTTCTTTCTTCTTCCTTGTTTTTTTTTTTTTTGCTCTTCCAAGAGATGGTATAATAAATTCGAAATTAACGATCGGTATCGTTAACAACGATGCGCGACGATTTAAACGCAGGCGTGTCCTGTAGGATAGATAGATAGATAGGTAGATAGATAGATCGATCGATCGATCGATCGGTCGATCGATCCGATCGATACGTCGTACGTCGATTATTATTCGCAACCCTAAAACAATGACTTCTCCTTCTGACACCGACTGTACGAAGTCGAAAAAGGAGAAGAAGAAGGAGAAGGAAAAGGAGAAGGAGAATAAGTAGAAAAGGAGAAGAGAAAGAAAGAGAGAAAGAGAGAGAGAAAGAAAAGAGACTCTTTCTCATGATGTATTAGTTTTAACGCATACAACCGTGGCAACCTTCGTCTTTCGCCTCTCGTAGCCATTACAATGCGTCCGGCTCTCTCGACTTCGAGATATCTCGAATCGGAGCGCGTTCGATTCATTTAAGAGATAAGATCTTTCGTTCGAAATATGAATATTATATTATAAGCGTGGTCGGTGCTGGTTTCTCTTCTCCATCTTCACCTCCTCCTCTTCCTCTCTCTCTCTCTCTCTCTCTCTCTCTTTAATTTTTTTATTTTCTTTCCTTCTCTCTCTCTCTCTCTCTCTCTCTCTCTCTCTCTCTCTCTCTCTCTTTCTCTTTCGTTCTTTCTCTGTCTCTATCTCTGTTTCTGTCTTCCTTTATCTTTCTTGCTTTCTGTCGGACCAATTGTACACGTATTGTGAGATACTGAAACTCGACTGCTTCTCTGCAATGAACTCGAGAGATTTAAGATCTTAAGGGAAAAAGTAAGGAAAACGATCGATACGATTAACTAACGATAAATCGAAAGAGCGATCGTTAAGACTGTGCTTTCTCGTGAACGATCGTAAATCGGATGGAAGAAACGTCGTAGGTTTAATCGTTTTATCGAGCATACCGTCGAAAGAAATTTTTTTTTAATGATCGCGAGAGAAGATCTCTTTTTTTCGTTTCTTTTTATATACAGGTATGCATTCATACATATGGGTATAGGTACATACGTACGTATGTGCATGCATACGTGTATGCTCTGTCTGAAAGATAGAGATAGAAATATAAATGGTGAAAAAGAGGGACGGGAGAGGGGACGATGGGAAACCGTATACAATATAGTTCATTTAATAAAGCAGGACCCACGACGTTTATGTATTAGAATAGACGTGAGAAACGACGTAAGAAGCCGGGGGTGTAAAGTGTTTAAAGTAACAGAGGGAGAGAGAGAGAGAAAGAAAGAGAAAGAGAGAGAGAGAGAGAGAGAGGGCTAGAGAGGGAAATCGTAGGACGTGGACGAGATAATAATAATGGATGATCGTGTATTACAAGCTATAAACGTCAGCCGGGTCGCGTTTGCGTTTTATTTTCCGTCGAGCGGGCACACGCGGGTCCTCTCTTTCTATCATCCTTTCTTTCTATCCTTCTCTCTCTCTCTCTCTCTCTCTCTCTCTCTCTCTCTCTCTCTCTCTTTCTGTCTATGTGTCTGTCTGTCTCTCTTTCTCTCTGTTCTCTCTGTGTATGCAAGCGGCGCACTGTAAGCGCAAGAAGAACTCAACTCACTCGGGACCGACTTTATTTTAAACGTAATCACTTTACTGCTGCCTTTTAAACGGCATTCTGATCGTAGTGTATACGGCTTCTTCTCATTTCCAGTCTCGAATATAAAGCTAGTTCGAAGCTTATACGATATCTTGTTGTTGTTGCTTTGTATTCGGTTCTTATATAGTAAATTTTTCATATCTCCAATCTCGACGAAAGTATTACAAATTTGTTTTCTTTTTCTCCTTGGGTTGAAGTGGAATTTGAATATATTAATAATTTTAGTTACCGTTAGGTTCGTGTTATTTTTGAACCAATATATATATATATATATATATATTTTTATTTGAAAATTATAATACATTAATATTAATATCGTAACAAGATGAGGATTAGATATTTTTCAAATATTAATTAAGATTATAGTAACAATAAACTTAACAAAGATATCATTGAGTTTATTATTAATGAAATATATATATATATATTAATAGATACTTAATAAATAATATATACATATATTTATCAAGACATTTATTAATTATTTATATAACTAATTAATTTATCTCAATAATATATCTTAATAATCCTATATATATATATATATTTTTTTTTTTTAATTAATATTATACACATATATATATATATACAGATATATAGATACATTATATTAAAGATTGTAAAGAACACCGATAGAAATATCTCAACGAGATCGATATTCTCTCACGGATCGATTTCTCACCTGTGTTCTCGATTTCTCGTCGTCGCATCGAGCGGAAAGTTCGACGTTCGATTCTTCGATTATTAACGCGTTTACGAGCACGCGTCGTAGACGTATACTCGAACTTGAAGAAAAGAGATGCGAGTAGCTCGAAGATCGGTCGGGCACGTGTGGCTCGCGAGGATCCTTCGCAGAGGAATGGGAGGGAAAAGAAGAAGAAGAGGAGAAGAAGAAGAAGAAGAAGAAGAAGAAGAAGAAGAAGAAGAAGGTACCTTACGAGAAGGGGCCCTTCTTCTTTTCGGGGTCCGGGCGCTCCTTCATTTTTTACTTTCAAAAATCATGACGATGCTCATTTTTCTGACTCGTGAAGAATTCTTCAAAGTGACGTGTAACCAAACGAAGCACCCCGACTTTTTTTGGTTAGACGTATCTACATGTTGGATGATAGAAGAAAAGGAGAGGGTGGGGATGAGGATCGACCCTTTTTCTCCTCGATCCTTCCGTATTTTCTCATTTATACGAAACGTTTTGTTTTTTTTTTTTTTCCTTTTTATTCGGATGATTTAAAAAAGAGACAAGAAAAAAGAAAAAGGAAAAAAAGAAAAATTATTCCAAACGTCTTCCAAACCATCCCGAAGTTTTCTATTTATTTATTTATTTATTTATTTATTTATTTATTTATTTATTTATTTATTTATTTATTTTTTATCTTTTATAGAAAAGTTTCAATTTTCTCGAAGAAAGAAAAAATAGGAGAGAGAAACGAGAAAAAAGAAGGAAGAATCAGAAAATTTCTTTCCTGTCTCCAAGAGGGAATGGCGAATGGCAAAATCCCTCTTTCCCCTCCCACCCCCCTACCCTCTTTCGATGTAGTTGCTAGCGCGTCCTTTATAGCACGGTTCACCCGGTATTATCGTGATTATGATTATTCAAATTTGTTCCTTTTGCCGTGGCCGTGGAGTCGAGAGCGGCGTTTGAGCGGCAGGGCCCATTGTTCGATTATTTGAATATCGAACGTACGTGGACGGACGGGAATCGATTCGTGGGGCCTAATGGGGATTACACGGCCAATCAGCCTTTGGGAAGGTCCGCTCTCCCTCTCTCTCTCTCTCTCTCTCTCTCTCTCTCTCTCTTTTTCTCCCTCTCTTTACTTCTCCTTTCTTATCTCCCTCTTAGCTTCGTATACGAGCTTTGGTATTCAAAGATACATATACATACATATATATATATATATATATATATATATGTATGATGTATGTATGTATATATCTATATACGTGCCGAAGCCAATAATGATTCATCGATAAACGTCTTCTCCCAAAGCCGATCGAAGAAATTTCAAAGAGCTCTCGAACGTTTTTTCTATCGCCAGATTTCTCATCGACGTCGTCGTTCTAACGACGTTGAATTTTTCTACATCGAACACTGCGTTCGATGGAAAATCGTAAAGTGGTTTGGCTAAGGATGTTACTAGTATGAGAAATCACTATTTCTTTCTCTCTCTCTCTCTCTTTCTCTCTATCTCTCTCTTTTCTCTCTCTTTCTCTCTTTCTCTCTTCTCTTTCTTTCTCTTTCATTCTAGCAAAGAAAAAGAGACGTTCGGTCGAAAGCACCTGACCGTGATGGATTATGTCGTGTCTCCGACGTCCTTAAACGTTTCATCCTCCATATATATATATATATACATACACACACACACGCATACATGTATAGATATATACCATCACCAACACCTTCTCGTCCTCCTCCTCCTCCTCCTCCTCCTCTTCTTTCATCTTCTTTCTTTCTCTTCGTTCGACGAAACTCTTTTCTCCTCGTGGCGTTGTTCAAAAATTTATCTTCACGTTCTATGAGTGTGCGAGAAATCGTTAGGATCGATAAATGCGTTTCTTCGTTGAATGCCTCGTTATCGGCCTTGAAACAATGAAAAGAGAAAGAGAGAGAGAGAGAGAGAGAGAGAGAGAGAGAGAGAGAGAGAGATAGATAGAGAAAGAGAGATAGATAGAAACGTTATAAATAGCATCAAAGAGAAGAAGAGAAAAAGAGTAAGATATAAGAAAGTAGTAGTATATAGTAGTAGTAGGTAGTAGTAGTAATAGTAGTAGTAGTAGTAGTAGTAGTAGTAGTAGCTCGCAATTACTGGTCAATCAATGCATATTCATATTCGAAGGAGTCGTTCCCGGAATACAAAAACCTTAGTATCTTTCTTCTTCTTTTTCTCATTCGGTACAACCACAGCCATCACTATACCATCACCATCACCATATCACCACCATTACCATCGTCTTCATCTTCGTCTTCGTCTTCGTCTTCGTCGTTCTGGTCGTCGTCGTCGTCGTCATCGTCGTCGTCGTCGTCGTCGTTGTCGTAGTAGTCTTAGAACGGATAAAGCTGACTCTACCCACGCATATACGCATGTTTCAAAAAGGTTAGGTGAAGGAACAAGAGAGATCAGAAATCGACGAACGAATCGAGAAACGCAGCGAAAGGTTTCCATAACGTTCTAACGAAAAGAGAGCAAAATGATCAAAGATATTTAATAAATAATTAAAAATAATTAATAAACGGAGAAAGAGCTTCGGTAAGTTTGACAAAGATGGAGAACGAACGTAGTCGTTTCTTTCTTACTCCTCTCTCTCTCTCTCTCTCTCTCTCTCTCTCTCTATTTATTTTTTCTTTCTTTATTTCTTTATTTCTTTCTTACTCCATCCGACAATCTCTCACGTCCCTGTTCTTAATTATGCTTCTCTTTACCGGTCGTTACGATCGTTCTCATATTTTTCAAAAGGATTTACAAGCCACCCCGTTCAACCAGTTCGACCAACCAAATCGATCCGAAAATTTGCAATCGCGAGTTGTTATTACTCTTGCAGTTCTTACACGCCCATCGTCGACGCGTGTCGACGACTCTTCTCGGAAGTTCGTGGACAGGGAGATAATCGTTCAGGCGAGTCGGCGAAGTCTTTACGGTCTGGGCAATTAGAAAAAGTGTGAGAGTATCGATGAATCTTTTTCAAAGGGGTGAGATCAAAGAGAATGATAGAAGAAGAAAAAGAGAGAAAGAATGAGGGGAGGTAGATATAGATAGATAGATAGAGAGAGAGAAAGAGAGAGAGAGATCATCGAGGTAACATTTGGAATTTAACGCAAGGAGACGGAAAGGAGAGGGGTGGAAAGAGGGTGGAAAGAGAAGAGATGGAAACGAGAGATCCATCGACTCTGGACCGGTCCATGCCCGTGTCAGGCTCCGAGGCATCCTTTAAAATTGGAATAATAATGTTCTTTCATCTCTCTGAACTCGAAATGATGACTCGACGGCTTTCAATATTGTGGGAACAAAAATCGGTTAGGAAGAAGAGGTCGGCCGGTTTCTCCACCTCCTCTTCTTCGTCTTCTTCTTCTTCTTCTTCTTCGTCTTCTTCTTCTTCGTCTTCTTCTTCGTCTTCGTCTTCGTCTTCTTCTTCGTTTTCTTCATCTTTTTCTTTTATCCACGAACGAAGGAACGACTGGGAGACAGATAGCACGTACAAAAGAAGAATGGTGGACGTGTAGATTAACGGCGAAACTCGAGCGTTACTCATGAAAAAAAAAAAAGAAAAGAGATATAAAGAAATAAAGAAATGAAGAAAGAAACACAGAGAGAAAGAGAGAAAGATAAAAAGACAGACAGAGATTATATTTTTAATCGATACTTTCATAGATGTCTTCGTTAATATCTTTTAACTAAGTTAATATATGTCTGTATGTATGTATATCTGTATATATATATATATATATATATATATATATATGTGCGTGTGTGCGTATGTATACACACAAGCGCGGCTGTCGAAAGAAAGAGAAGGAAAAAATGTAGCCAGTCATCCCACGGAACATTAGATTGAGCTTGATTACGAGTAATTATTCTTACTGGTTGCTGCTTTCGTACATCCTCGTAACATCTTCTAAACGAAGCCGGCGATCATCTTTGATCGTTCGGAAACTCGATCGAGATGCGTATCGTCGCTGACACGCTACGAAACTTATAAGCAACAGAATAAGAAGTCCATTGCAATCGCGTATTACGTTCTTTAATTCTTTCGTTCTTCCGTGCGAAAGATCTCGATCGAGTTTATTTTTTAACGAGCAACTCTTTCTTTTCTGTCTCTCTTCACGTTTATTCATTCCATTTGTTGTTCTTCTTCTTCTTCTTCTTTCTTTCTTTTTTCTTTTTTCTCTTTTTTATTTTTCTTTTTCTTCTACTTCTTCTTCTTCTTCTTCTTCTTCGCCCTTCCTACTACGTCAGTTGTTTTTCATTTTTAGTTAAGATCGAATAAATCGATAAATGAATTGACAAATTAAACGATGGGTGAATGAAATAACGATGGTTCAAACGTGAACGTTCTTTCGTTCCTTTCGCTCGAAGTATCTCGAACGGATTTTATTTTCAATCAAACTCTTTACACATCATTCTTCTTCTTTTTTTCTCTTTTTTCCTTTCGATCAATCGTTTTGAATTTTCGCATTTAATATTTAACATATCGATAGATACGAATAAGACCTGGAGAAATGAAATTTCTTGCTTCTTCTTTCGTGCGAAAGATCGATCGAGTTTTTCTTCTTCTTTTTTCTTTCCTTTTTCTTTCTTTTTTTTTTTTTTTTTTTTTTTTTTGTTGGAGTAATTAATCAAAATAATTTTTAATTCTTTTTTCCGTCTCTCCTGTTCGTAAGTTGTTTCGCATTTTCATATTAATATTTAATAAGTATGTTTTAATTGATGAATCCGACGTATATTTTTCTTCTTTTTCTTTCTTTTTTCTTTTTCGTAAATAATGATACACGCGCGCACAAACATACATAAGTCATTCTGACTTGTACCATAATTTTTAACATATCGTTTCGAAAACAGAGAGATATACCAACAAAAAGAAACAATTTTTGTATCCGTCTCAAAGTACATAGAAAAGAAGAAAAAAAGAAAATAAAAATAAAAATGGTAGAATCGTCTCTCGGTCGACGTTCTTCCTCGATCCTTCGTGTCCTCGGGCGACGTCGGATGAATAACGAACTCCTTTTCCACGCCTCCAAAATGTTGGTGATTAGCCGTGAAATATCGATTTTTGGATAGCGAACGAATTAGCAAGAATGAAACGTCGTCTTCGTCGTCGTCGTCGTCGTCGTCGTCGTCGTCGTCGTCGTCGTCGTCGTCGTCGTTTACACTTTTTCTTATTTTCCTTTTTGTCTTTTCTCTTTCTTTATTTGTTTTTTTATTTGAATTTATTCTTTTCCCTATGCATTCACGCCGACGATAGCAATCACATAGAAATGTCAACGAGTACATAAATAACGTTAACCCGTCGTCCAAATTTTCCCAACGATTTTCTTTCCCGACGAATTTTTCAAGATGACGTTTCAAGAGTAACACCGAACGAAAGAGAAAAGAGTAGGAAGAAGAAGATAACCCCATGGATCGCAAGTCTCCCGTATGGGAGTGGCTCGGTCGTTCTCTCGTTTGGATGGTCAGCTAGCCGAAAAACGGCGCGGCGAGAAAGCGATTTGAGAACCAGTCGAACAATTAAACGTCGCGAAAGGAGCAAAACGGGAGTAGAAGTCGAAGTCGAAGGGAGGAAGATGAAAAAGGAGGAGAAGGAGAAGGAGAAGGAGAAGGAGAAGAAGAAGAAGAAGAAGAAGAAGAAGAAGAAGAAGAAGAAGAAGGTGGAGAGGGTGGATCGGTGAGTGGGATAAATAAGGAGAGAAAGAACGTAGAGAGAGAAACTGAGAAAGAGAAAGAAAGAGATCTTAAAGAAGGAGAAAGAAAAGGAGAAGGGTTTCGAAACGTGGGAGGGGGGGAGAAAGAAAGAAAGAAAGAAAGAGAGAGAGAGAGAGAGAAAGAGATAAATAGATAGAGAGAAAGAGAGAGAGAGAAAAAGAAAAAGAGAAAGAGAGAGAAAGAAAGAGAGAGAGAGAGAGAGATGGAAAAAAAGGATGAAAATCGCGGTTGTAAAATCCACGCGGGTTGCACCAAACGCAATTAACCGCTAAACCCGAATCCCCATAGGGGCCCGCTGCGGATGGCAAGAGGCAAGTATATAGAAGGCGCGGAACGCGTGGAGGAGAGTCGATGGAAGAAGAGACAGAGAAAGTCGACGAGCCGAGGGAAAAAGAAGGAGATAGGGCGGCGAAGGGAGGAGGGGGATGGGGTGGGATGAGGGTGAGGTGAGGAGGTGGAAGAGGAGAAAGAAGAAAAGAAGAAAGCGAGGGAGAAAGAGAGAGAAGAGTCTGGACCTCGACGACTGCTTTCGGTTTGGCCAGCCCTGCCAGCCCTTAGGGCTCCAGACGGAACGCTTTTAAAATTTATTGACAATCATAAATTTCGAAAATAAAACCTTATATTCGTGCGCTCGAGAAAGAGCGAACGCGAGAGAAAGAAAAAGAGAGAGAAAGAGAGAGAGGGAAAGAAAGAAAGGAAGAGAGAGAGAGAGAGAGAGAGAAAGAGCATCAGCACAAAGGCGCAAAGGCGAGCGCGTCCAAGGGCCGTTTTGCACGAGAGTAAGGAGATTGTGCGACTCTCTCTCGCGATGAGAAGAAAGAGAAGAAGAAGAAGAAGAAGAAGAAGTAGTAGAAGGAGTAGTAGAAAGAGAAGAAGAGAGATCCCGTGTATACGTGCATTCGCGCTCACGCACCTTTAGAAATGGTTTCTACGCGCAACGACGACGAAACTAAAGTTCCTCTCTTCCTTTCCTCCTCTTTTACCGCTCTCGTTCGATTACCACTACTATTCCCTCGTCACTACTGCCCTGAAATCTCTTTTGGCATCCCTTTCTTTCTCGGATTGCTCCTTTTTTCGGGGTTGTGCTCGAAACTAACCTAGTCTTTTCTCTTCTCGTCCTTTTTCCTTCTTTCATCGATCTTTTTCCCAAATTTTCTTGTCTTTCTTTTTCTTTTCTTTTCTTTTCTTTTCTTTTCTTTTCTTTTCATTCTGTCTTTCTCTCTCTCTCTCTCTCTCTCTCTCTCTCTTTCTTCGCTTTAATTTTAAATCAAGAATTCGTACCTTTGAAGAGAACAAGGTATCGATCGTTATTACTCGATCGTTCCTGACCATTCTTATCTTCTTTAAAGTAAAAGATCAAATAGTTGTGATCGTATTTGTCTCGATAGATAACAAACCTTGGATCGTTTTGATGATTCTTCTTTAAAAATTGTCAATCATTAAATAAAGAACACGGGAAACATTTGTCGGCGAAAGCTTTAATATTGATAGAAAAGATCGACTGTCGCGTCCGTCGTCGACGTATCGCGTATTGTTATTTGTTTCGATCTTTTTTCAAACAAATCGAATTCCAGCTCGGTTGAGCTTACAAACAGACGCCGCCGCACATACGCGTCTAACGAAGCGAAGATCGACGGAACCGCCGACGATGGTAAGAAGTAGAGGGGAGGTTTATTATGCTAGCTAAACGAATTACGATCGAAATGACTCGTACCGTAGTCAAGCAACTAATCGATTAGCTTCGCAAGCGAGGCGATATGAATCGTGAGGAATCGAAATTTCGATTTATTTGCGATCAAATATTTGCCTAGCGTCTACGTCTTATTTATTTCGAAAAAAGTGCAACGAATTGTTTTCTACAAGATATTAAAGAATAATTATATTTTTTAAAACGAACAACGAAATTAATTAATCCTCTACAATCCAATTTTGTTTTCGTAATATTGCAAAACTTGTGTAATTCAAAGATAGTCCTATCGCAATAATTATTATATCACGATGACTAGAACTTGATATTTTTATAATACGAAAAAGTTTAGATACGAAGTAACAATTATGTGTGTGTGTATACATATATATATATATATATATATATATATATATATATATATATAAATATTTCGAAGTTTACGTGGCATCATAGATGATTAAAAAAAAATCCAAAGTATCGATAAACGAAGAATAATATATATGTACATTTTTTACGCTATACATTGTTGTTATCAACCATTCGCGTTCTATCATCGTACATCAGCTTTATATCGGTGAATAGATCGTAGGACGATCAATTTGAAGAGACACGTCGACACGACTCCTTTGTTTTCCTATTCTCGTTAGTCGTGCTCGTTCGTTTCCGCGGAGTGTGCTCTACCGTTCGTGCCAGGAATTATGTTAATCCTCGAAAGGTGGTCAAGAGAAAGAAAAGGGAGTGAGAAAAAGAAAAAGACAGAGAAAGAGTGTATGTGTGTGTGTGTGTGTGTGTATGTGTGAGAGAGAGAAAGAGAGAGAGAGAGAGAGTGGAGAAGGGTATGGTCGTGGAAGTGGCCGTCGTCGTAGCACGAAAGAGGGGGCGAATTCATCATCGGTCCAAGTCAGGAATTATAACGGGGCGATTCATCACAAGAGCCCACCGATCCGTCATGCCGATCCACGTGTGCAAGTCGTTTTTGAATATCCTATATCTCTATATCTCGATTAAAACGACGTAATAATATCTATGTCCCTCTTTCTTTTTCCTTTTTCTTTTCATTTTTATTTTTTATTTTTTTTTTTATTTTCTATTCATTTTTTTTTTTTTTTCTTTATTTTTCATTCCTTTTTTCGGTACCCACCGAACGGTATGTTAAGCGGATATTAATGAAAATTATGTTGGTTATCCATCGTACATTTCTCAAATTATCACGTATCTTTGTTTTTCTTTTTATCTTTTATTTATCTTTTTTCTTTTTTTTTTTCTTTTTTTTTACTTATTTATTTCACACACAATTTTTATCGATTTAATGTTTATCTAATAAATCTCGTAACGCTTTGTTATTGAATGATTAATGAAATTTTTTTTTTGTTTAAATAAAAAAATTATTGTTGAATATCGATAATCTATATGTAAGTTAGTTTTATCAGAGAATTGTAGATATATACACAGCCGTATACAAGGTTAATAAAACATGTAGCTTGATCATTACGAATACTAATCGAAGGTTCATTGATAATCGGAATTATCGATAGATCCATTTTCAATGAATCAGATTATATAATACTCTGTAGATAAATCCAACACGAAACATTAGAATGTTATATACATATATACTCTATATATATATATATATATAAATATATTATATAGATAATCAATAATATAACAAATTGATAATTTGTCCGAGCTTTAATATCTTATCGTACGAACTTCATAATTAAGATAAGATCTTTACGAATAATTCATTCTTAATATTATCGTTAACAATAATTATCAATGTATAACATTGAACAGAAACTATATTCGCAACATAAAGATATTTCTTCAAAAATATTTATTACATATAGAAATGATATATAAATTTTCGAAAGATATTATATAATCTGCCCTATATATGCATATATATATATATTGTACGATAATCCGAGCAGAAAAAGAAAACAAACAAAAACAAAAAAAAAAGAAAGAACAAATTACGACGAAAATTTCTATTAACAATAATATAAACTAAGAAAGACGATATTATATAATTCGTCCTATATATACATATATATATATATTTTTATTAACAATAATATAAACTAGGAAGAAGGACGATATTATATAATCCCTCCTCTCTCTCTCCCTATATATATATATATATATATATATATACATAACACAATAATCCAAGCAGAACAAAAATAAACAAACGAAAAGAAAGAAAGAAAGGAAAAAGAAATTACGACGAAAATTTGTGCGAACAATAACATAAACTAAGAAGAAGAGCGATGTAAACGATATAAACTAAGAAGAAGAAGGACGATGTAAATAATATAAACTAAGATGAGATCGATGATTCGGATAGTTTTGTTCTGTTCGTCATACGTATTGGACGGGGTCGGTCGGTCGGTCGGTGGCCGATTAAAATGAACGACGTTATTCCTCCGAAGGAAAGGAATACGTGCACGCGTACGTAGATACTTACTTACAACATACGTACATACATACGTATCAGAAGCGAGTGCAGGCGCGCGTAAGTGCGCCTACCAGGAAACGGAAGTGACGTCAGCTCGCAACGGCTCGCAACGCAGTCCGCCACGGCATGCGTATTTATTCGTTCTTCGTTTATTGGGAATCGTTTGTTTGTGTGTGCGTCTCCTACAGCGAGAGTCTCTTTCCACTTCCCATTCATAAGCTCGCAACTTCTCTCTTTCTCTCTCTCTTTCACTATCTCTCATTCTTTCTCTTTCTCACTCTCTCACTCTCTTTCTTTCTCTTTCTCTTTCTCTTTCTCTTTTTCTTTATCTATATCTATATCTATCTATCTCTATCTATCTTTCTCTCTTACTGTATTTATGTATATGAATGTATATATATATAAGTGAGGGAGGGCTGAGAGAGAGAGAGAGAGAGAGTTAGTTAAGATCTATCGCAAGTTTCGCTGTCGATGACTCGTCTCACTCATCTCTCCTTCAAATTTCGTTCTCTTACGAAGAAAGAAGACGTAAGTAAATCCACTGTCGAATTTGTAAACTATTTTTCAAGGAGCGTACATATACACTATATATCTTTCTCTCTTACTCGTTTTCTTTCTCTCTCTCTCTCTCTCTCTCTCTCGATGGTTTACATTTCGTTGAAATAAAAAGAAAACTTTCGAGGTTACTTACTCGGAAACTTATCGGGTGAGATATTACGAGGAAAGAGAACTGGCATTAGTCTCTTTCTCTCTCTCTCTCTTTCTCTCTCTCTTTATCGTGGCGAAGAAAGAAAAGAAAAAAAAAATAATAAAAGTGAAAAGAGAGAAAAGAAAAATGTGTAGTATAACGTACTCGTTCGACGTTCCGGGATAAAGAGATTCCCGTCGAAGGACAATAGGAAGGATAAAAGGTGCGATAAGGGGTAGGAGATGGAGAAGGACTTTCATTCGGGATGGTAAGAAGAAGAAACTCTCGTCGAAGGCAATTCGATCTGTACGATCTACGAATACGTGGAATCGACTGACTCTCTTCGAACGAACCAACGAACGAACCAACGAACGAACCAACGAACGAACGAACGAAACTCCTTTTTCTCTTCTCTTCTCTCTTCTCCTCTCTTCTCTTCTCCTTTCCTTTCCTTTCCTTTCCTTTCCTTTCTTTTTCTCTCCTATACTATTCACTCCTTCTCTTACTCGAAGTCACAACGCGCGTGCGAGAATAGTCGGATAACGTTTCGAATTAAGCGAAGCCCATTCAAGGAACGTACGTGCTTTTCTGCGCACGCGAAGACACGTCGAAATGTAGGAGGAATCAGAAACTCGGAGAAATATTATCGAACATAATCGATATTATTTAATTCGTATAAGCACATACGTAAGAAGGGTATAATTTAAGTATGTATGTTGATGGATAACTTAATTACGTTCTTTTCTTTTTCTTAATAAAAATTTACAGCGTTAAATATCACGGTAGGTAGATGATTATTGGCATGATTTTTTTCATCCTTCATTGTGACGTGAATTTTTCTTTAAAAAAGAAAAAGAAAAAAAAAAAAAAAAGAAAAACAGTGAGCTCTACGATTTAAAAAAAAATTGTTCACGATCTCTTCTTCAGACGATACTTGGAAATAAGTTTAAGGAAGGACGCTACAATTTAAAGAAAATTCATTATTAATAATTCAATTAAGAAAATTCGAATCAAACGAGTTAACTCCTAACGAATGAAAATGAACGAACTTAAATGAAAAAATGTAAACTCTCGTTAAATTAAATATTAAAGTGTAATATCCGAATGAAAAACAATGAAATCTGCTGTCCTTTATTTATTCGTTTAAGAAATCTTTGACAGCAAATGCTTTCAAGAATCGACGTAAAGCGAGGAAAGAAAATTGTTATTATTTCATTAGGTACAGGTATTATATTATATTATATCTATATCTAACATCGATCTCGTTGGATCCAACATATCGTAGAAAAATTATTTGGATTAGTCCTAAAGGGAGTATTTGCGAATCGATGTAAACAAAAATATATTGAATATGCATGCGAGAAGGGTGTATGTCAAACACGAAGGCACCATTTATTTTCTTCGTCTATCGGCTGGTGGCCCTTATATCAGGCACCTTCTCCACCTTCTCTAATTGACCACGATTCGCGATCGCGCACCCCCCATGAACGAGAGAAAAAGAGAGAGGGAGAAAGAGAGAGAAAGAGAGAAGGGAAGAGGGTAGGGTGGGCGCGATTTTTGAAATTTCAAATCCGGATTTGCGTTGCAGATGCAGCAGCCGGGACCCCGGGCAATGTCGCGGCCGCGGAGTATAATGTTTTCCTCTCAATTAAGCCTTAATTAAGTTAAAATTAACATCGTGGATTTCTCCCTTCCCCTCGGCCTTCCGCGGAGCACCCACCTCGATTTCTCTCCAGCTTTGGGTGGCCTGCACCAAGTACAGCCATTCTCAAAACGTTTCTTATTATCAATCGCTAACTACGATTCTTTCGATCTATGATACTCTTAACGTTTTCATTTAAATCAACGTGTATGTATATATATATATATATATATATACACACACACACACACATACACGTGTGTACGTATATACTTATATATATATATATTTGTGTATATATATATATATATATATATATATATATATATATATGTATAAATTAGAATTTGGAAATGATATCACAAAACTATATCCATCATTGAAATTTCTCCATTAGATAAATTCTATCCGAATCTATATCATTCGTACTATGAAATGAATAAATTTGTACGTAATAAGAAAATATATTATATATATGTATCTATCTGATTAATATTATATAATAAATATTTCGATAAATCATGAAGAAGATGTTTAGGATAAGAACGAAATATAACGTTACAATTTAATGTCTGATATCTAAATGACAAAATAAAATCGGTATCGTTACGATACTAACGTTGACGTTAAAATCGATCGACTTTTGCAAGAGAATGTACGAGCTGGTGGCTAGCACCACCGCGAAGGTGTCCACCACCACCACCGCATACGTGTGGTATGGGTTATACTGGGAATCGAAAGCCTTCAGATAAACCAACCTTCATTAGGGCGAGGATGATCAGACAACGCGATGGCCAACGTTGCTGCTTCTTCCACGGCTTCTGCTGTTGCTGCTGTTGCTGTTGCTGCTGCTGCTTCTGCTTCTGCTGCCGATGCTGATGGCTGGTGCTTCTGGTGGTGCACGGGCGCCTTACTACGACACGTACCTATAAGACGCGAGGATGGACAAGCGAGAGAGAGAGAAAGAAAGAGAAAGAGAGAGAAAGAGAGAAAGAGAGGAAGAAGGCACGTTCCCCGTGTGTGTCCCGTAAGTGCCTTCTATGTTCGCTTCTTAACCATCGTGAGTCCCTTGTCGAGTGAGGATTATTCTAAAGGGACGCATGAGATCGAAAGAGAGAGGGAGAGAGAGAAAGAGAGAGAGAGAGAAAGGACAAGTCGGATTAGAAAGACAATTCCAAGAGGAGATCGGCTACTGGAATCGAAGAAGAGTTAGTAGGTAGGATTTACCTATTTCTCAGTACGCCGATAATTAAAAATATTTGTAAGAGACCACGTAAAGACCTTGGTGGAAGGTAAAAGGGAAAAGAAGAAGAAAAACAAATGGAAAGAAAAGATATATATATATATATATATATATATATATATATATATATATATATGCATTAAAAGGTACTTTCGATTTATTCGAAACCGTCGAGGTTAAACCGCCGATTGTCATAGGTGAAACCATATAAGAAAAATCAATCCGCCATTTACGTGCTAATAAAGCTAATACGTAGGAAGATTAGATAATTGAAAAGTAACGTCTTTTCTAATGTCTTTCTATATCTATATCTTTGAAGTCTTCCTCATTCATTAACTAATGTTTTATCGCAATTTTCAAAACCGCAAAGATAGGTACTACGCGTTGCTATAAAATATTAACCAAATGAAGAAACACTCGTGTAGGTGGACTCTCATAAGACGACGTCTTTCACGAGAGAGAGAGAGAGAGAGAGAGAGAGAGAGAGAGAGAGATTAAGAAACTTAGAAACTATAAAATGAAACTTATATACTTATGAAATTCAAAGGGAGAGAGAGAGAGAGAGAGAGAGAGAGAGAGAGAGAGAGAGAGAGAGAGAGAGATTAAGAAACTTAGAAACTATAAAATGAAACTTATATACTTATGAAATTCAAAGGGAGAGAGAGAGAGAGAGAGAGAGAGAGAGAGAGAGAGAGAGAGGGAGAGAGAAAGAGATAAAAAGAGAGATATCGAATTATGTTCAAATAGCGTAACTAAAACTAAAGAGAAAGAGAAAGACAAAGATATCGAATTATATTCAAACAGTACAACTAAAACTAAAGAGAACAAGAAAAAGAAAGATACATAAAAAGAGAGAGAGAGAGAGAGAGATTGAATTATGTTCAAACAGTGTAACTAAAACTAAAGAGAAAGAGAAGGATAGAAATATCGGGTTATATTCAAACGGTCTAACTAAAACTAAAGAAAGAAAGAGAGAGAGAGAGAGAGAGAGAGAGAGAGAGAACGACTTATGTCGAAACTGTGTAACTAAAGAGAGAAAGAGAAAAGGAGAGAGAAACGAGGCGTAACGAGACAACGCAGAAAGACAATTTTCCCGATTACAATGTCCGATAGTTCGAATAGGGATTTCCAGGACGATTAGGTTCGTTAGAGAGGAGAGGCAATTTCCTTTAGAGAAGAAGCAACGCGTCGGTTCGAGGGAGGCTCAGCGGCGGTCGCGCTCGTTCGTTTCTGCTTCTCTCCTATCGGACGACTTTTAGCGGCGGGATTTTTTATTCAATGCGCGAGCCACGGTAATTCTATTGTTTTCACGGACTATTAAGTTTCCGGTAATGATCGACTTCCGGTCTCTTACGAGACTCAAACCAAAGCGAAAGAAGAAACAAGAGGTGGAGGAAGAGGAGGAGGTGATGGCGAAGGAGAAGGAGAAGAAGTAAAGAAAGAGAAAGAAAAACAAGAAGAAGAAGGAGAAAAAGAAAAAGAAAAAGAGAGAAGAAACGATACGGCTCCACGAACGAGCGAACTCCCTCGAATGCAGGAAAAGGCGCGCCCCAAGCCTAATTCGGGCTTTAAAAGATTAAGGCGAGGCACCGACGACGACGACGACGACGACGAAGACGACTTCTTCGACCTCCATTTCCATCGTGACCTCCTCCTCCTCTTTCTTCTTCTTCTTCTTCTTCTTCTTCTTCTTCTTCTTCTTCTTCTTCTTCTTCTTCTTCTACTCATCATCATCGTCATCATTTTCTTCTGTCTCCTTTTTCTCCTCTTCCATCTTCTCTTTTTTCTTTTCGTTTTGTATTTTAACAAGAAACCTTTCGTCATTCACGTGCGACACTCGAGCACCTTCTTATGTTGTATTATGTAATATTATAGTTTCTCTTTCCCACGTTTTTAAACCCTATCGTATGAATTTACGAGATTTCCCTTCGTTTTAATTAGATTTACAAATTATGTTCGGAGTAAATGCTAGGAATCGAGGATGTTATTATCTGTCGGTGATTATAAAATGATTCGATTCCGACCATGTCGATTAAAAAAATAAAAAAAAGAAGAAGAAAGGACAGATCGATATATCTTCTAATTTTGTTTCTACCCGATCGAGTTATTGTGGAATTTTTGATATTATAAAAGTGTTATGGATAATATCATAAACATTGATAACTATATATATATGGACATATATATATATATATATATATATATATATATATATATACATTATCAACGCGAAGAGGAAGGAGATTATTGTTAAAGTACAAATGTCATTTCATTTTTCGCGAAATCGATTTGCAAAGAAAGAAAGAACTTACCATAATCGATGTCCTTTTTAATTCTATCTAAAACAAATAGAAAAGAAAAGCAAAAAAAGATAAAAACAACAAAGATAAAAAAAGAAAAAGAAAGATATTATCCGTCATCTCATTTCTGTCGTAATTCGTATAAAATCGTCGTCGAATAAAAAAAAAAAAAAGACGTACGTACATATCATATTTATTAGATTTTTTCGATGCGAAACGTGTATTCAACGTGATCGTTCGTAAGATGAATCGTTCGGAAAAAAATCCTAGACTCTTATTGTTTAAACACGAAAGCGAAAGAGTCACATCGCATTTAGCATAGGCACGCGATAAGCACGAGATATCACGAGTGCATTTAATATATCCATATACGCCCACGCTAAGTAGCGAAACGAGCCACGCGTTTATCGGCCGCTCGATCCGCAATGAGCTGACCTTTGTAACGCATTATAAAAGATGTTTAGAGCTCTCGGCAGCAGCAAGCTGCTCTCGAGTAGTTCAGGATTATCGAGAACGCATTGTTTCTTTCGTTATATCAATCGATAGATCGGAAACTGGACGTTACGCGTGATACATACATACGTACATATATACGTACAAACCGTACATATATATATATATATAAACACACACATATATATATATATATTCATATGTATATACATAAATAATTCTAATCTTCATCGATAAAACTTTCCTCTCCGATTTATAAAATATTACATGATTTCAAATTGAATTTAATATTTCGTTTAATTCATTAATTAAACAAACGATCGGTCAAGAGCGTTAAAGTTTCGCGTGTAATTTTAAAATAATACTTTCATTTTCGAATCGTCCATATCCTACGAATAAACACATCCATCTGTCTCTCTCTCTCTCTCTCTCTCTCTCTCTCTCTCTCTTACTCGTTATCCTCGTGTCTTTAGATCGGCTTGGCATACACAAAACATACATACATACATACATACATACGTAATACATACGTACGTACGTACATACATACACCATCCATGCGTCGTACTCACGCATACATAAATACAAATACATAAAAGCGCCTATAGTCTTTTCTTGGTTTCGAAGGAGAACACGGAACAGCGGGTGGGAGTATGGTCCGGCTTAGGAGCGGGAGTGAAAAGGCTGAAGAGTGAAAGAGAGACGGAAAGAGTAACAGAGAGAAAAAGAGAGAGAGAGAGAGAGAGAGAGAGAGAAAGATAAAGAGATAAAGAGAAAGAAAGATAGAAAGTGAAAGAAAGAAAAGGAGAGAGTGGTAGAGGGAGAGGGAGGTGCACAGAGAGGGAGCAAGCGTCCTCGGGAAGCCCCTCGAGGTTGGTCGGAAGTGGCTCCGCCTCGCGTCCGCCTCCAGTACCCGATTGGATGGCAAATTCTCCCGCCTCAAGGCTCATTTGTTTATTAATGTTGTAATCACCCGCGTGATCCTCTTTTGTCCCGTTCCCTCCGTCTCTTCCACGTCTCTTCGACGTCTCTTCCACACGGCTCTTGTCTCGCGGAATGCGACCAGTTTCGTCTCGCTTCTTGCGAGCTTCTTGGCCTTCGACCGTGTTCTTCTCTTTCTCTCTCTCTCTCTCTCTCTCTCTCTCTCTCTCTCTCTCTCTTTCGCTCTCGCTTTCGTTCTCTCTCGCTCTCATTCTCGTTCTCTTTGGTGATCTCGCGCACGCACGCACGCCTTCTTCCTCTTCTTCCTCTTTCCTCTTCTTTCCTCCTCCTCCTCCTCCTCCTCCTCCTCTTCCTCCTCCTCCTCCTCTTCCTCCTCCTCCTCCTCTTCATCCTCATCCTTCTTCTCATCCTCTCTGAACCGCGTTATCGCTCACGGTCTCTCAGTCTCGCTCATTTTCTACCGCTCTTCTTCTTCTTCTTCTTCTTCTTCTCTTCTCTTCTCTTCTCTTCTCCCTTCTCCTCCTCCGTATCCTCGGAAGCGATTCTTGGTCCTCTCCTACCCCTCTCTCCTTCTGCCGGCGCAGCCCGAAGCGGGTGGCTTCTTTTCCAAGCGAGTTCGCGCCAACGTTCTCTCTCTCTCTTTCTCTCTTTCTTTATCTTTCTCTTTTTCTCTTTCTTTCTGTCTCTGTCTCTCCACCTCCACCTCCTTCAACTTCGTCCAGACTCAACCACTATCACCATCACCACCACCACACCACCATCGTCAGCTTTCTTTCTTTCTTTCTTTCTTTCCTTCCTTCTTTCCTTCTCTCTTTCTCTGTCTTTTCTTTTTTCTTTTTCCTCCCTGTCGATCGAGAAAGAGAGAACAAGCGGTATGTTCTGCCCTCTTCGAATTTAAACGCGGCTCGTCGGGTGTCTCGTATTGCTTCGTAAATGAACGACCAAACGAACGAACGAACGAACGAACGAATGAACGAACGAACGGCCGAGGCAACGTCGTTGCCTTTATGCTTCGAGAGCAACAACGATAGCGGCTATTAAAGGATTATTTTCTCGGCTTTCATTAATACACGTCGATCGCCTCCTATAAGGAGTTAGAGTAGTTGTATACTATATATATATATACACATGTGTGCGTGTGGCTACATATGCATGTAGGTATATCTGTATTTACGATTGAGAGAGCGAGAGCGAGAGAGAGAGAGAGAGAGAGAGAGAGAGAGAGAGAGAGAAAGACAGGGAGAATAGTCTAACTATTAGTAAGAGTTTCTTCGATCTAAACTCGCTTCTCGTCTTTCGAGATGTCGAGCGATTTTTCTTTTTTTTTTCTTTTTTTTTTCTTTTTTTTTTTCTTTACTTACTCTTCCTCTCTTTCTCTCTTTCTGTCTATCTCTCTTCTCTCTCTTTCTCTCTCGTCAAAATGTTTGCGGAGACGCGACGTTATGTTTGTTTGAGCTGTCGCGTGCGCTTACGCTCGTAGGAGACAGGAAATGTTTCGAAAATCGATGTTACAGGAGTTTACTCAGGCACACCGCCGTTTCCAGTCGAAATTCAAGATGCATGGTGCCTCGTTATAGGACAAACCGACGTGGAATAACAATCTTGTCTCGCGTGTGACCGAGAAAGATAGATAGATAGATAGATATATATATATATAGATATATATATATATATATATATATATATATATATATATATCTTATTTAAATGTCTATAATAATGTAGGATAGTAAACAGGAAAGCAATGAAATAAGGTTAATCGTAGGAAAAAGTAATTATACGTGTTAGGAATAATGATAATAAAATTTATTAATATTCGATTAGGCGACAATATATATATATATATATATATATATATATATATTTCTATTTATAGTATTTCTATATATAGTAAGTGACACGTTATAAATAAAGATGATAAATAGGATAGAAAAATAAGAAACGAATTTTCTACGAAATAATCATACGAATCTAAAAGCTTTATTTATTTTTAAGCGTATACGTATATTTATGTTATTGCGTACGCGATGAAGACAATTTTTAATTTATTAATGTTCGACTGAACGACGATAGTAGATACATATATATAATAAGACGGTATAATAGAGATGATAGAGTATACAAAAAATAATGAAAGATCTTCTTCGATAAATAATTTAAATGCATATACAATGGAGTATAAAAATGTATGAACCATTTATTAATGTTCAATTGAAATTGTATGTATATATAATAATACGTCATCATAATGTACAGATGATAACGTAAGATAGAACGATAAGAACAATTTCAAAAAAGAAACATCTCTTTCGAGGAATAATATAAACGTCAAAAAGTTTTTTAAAACGTTGAACGTAGCTATGAGTATATATCTATGTATCGTATATCTCTATATAGGTATACATATAATCGAGTAAGAAAGTTTGAACATGTCGAGAGCAAACGGATAGTATAAAACCCGCTCTGAAAATGATCCTTTCGACTCCATCGATTAACCGATAAGAGGAATAATCGACGAGCGTGAAATCAGATTTCACGTTGGGGTTCTTCGCTTGCGAGGCACTCGTTGGATAGGATGAAGTAAGCATTTCGCGGGATGCCATGGGAAGAAATTTCTTTATGTCTTTTTTTTTTTCCTTTCGTTTCTTGTTTTTTTTTTTTTTTGTTACATTTGTTACATTTATTACATTTGTTTAGTTATTTAGTTATTTATTTATTTTTCTTTCTCTTTCTCCTTTTTTTTTTTTCTTCGTTCTCCTCTTTTTCAGACCGTACGATTTAGGTTCTTACTATAAAACTGTACTATGAAACCGTACGAAGAAATATGATCGAGAAAGTGTGATAACTTATACTATATCGGTGCAACTCGACTTTCGTTCTTTGGAAACCGGTTGCTTGCTAGGTATTGTCTAACTCGATAATTACAACACATATTCAATCGGAGACAAAATGTGATATTTGTAAAAAATTTTTTGGTATATTTCACAAAAGAAAAAGAAGATTTTTCTAAACGGGGACACGTGCACTTTACGATTTAATATTGATTTTATACACACATACACACACACATATATATATATATCTGTTTTTCCTAATATCCTGATATATAGAATCTTGACATTTATAAAAAAAGATAGTTTATAGAATACTTCAGAAAAATCCTTTCCTTTTTTTTTTTTTATTACATTCACATTATTATCCAACACATTTATTTTATCATTTCTCATAAATATACATGAGATTAAAGTCTACCTCGTATCAATGTCAATTTTCAAATCATACAATTCAATAAATCACAAAGAATCAAACAAATCGATTGATTTTCAACGAGCAAGTACTTAGAGATGCAAAGTGATCTTTGGTGCTAATAATTAAAGTACGAAAAGAACAAATCCTCTCGATCTCGATGAAAAGCTAAACATCTGCGCGGATATTAAAAAAAAAAAAAAAAAAAAAAAAAAAAAAGAAAAGAAAAGAAAAGAAAAAAGAAATGTTCGCCAGTTAAAGTTTTCTTCTTTCCGCGTGTCCAGGCTCGACGTGTCCCAAATGTGGAATTCTTTGGCGAGGGCGTGGCGGCGTTGGGCTTCGTTGTTATTCCGAAATGACGAATCATAATGTATAATGCCCGAGCCTTTTTCACCGTGGTACGTGAGTCTGTATTAGTGCACGTAGGTGCACCTGTCCGTGAAAGCAGCTTTAGTTGTAAGCGATATACCTTGCCCCCTCTCTTCACCCTTCTCTCCACCTCCTCCTTATCCTCCTTCTTCGGTTCTTCTGCTTCTCTTCTTCTCTTCTCTTCACTGTTCTTTTCTTCACGAACACAACTGCTCGGTTCTGTATCGTTCGAGCAAGCTAGTACTTACACGACTTATTCAAATGAACCCAGGATTGTCCGATGTATCTCTCTCTCTCTCTCTCTCTCTCTCTCTCTCTCTCTCTCTCTTCTGGACTAACTGGATTCTCAAAATTAAAAAAAGAAGAATAGGGACTTCCGTGAGCAGCTATCTTTTTCTTCTCTCCCTTTATTCTCTCTATCTCTCTTTTTTTCTCTCTTCCAAAAACGAAACGTTCTTATATCGGTCTTCTTTTCTTCAAGGATCTACATATACGTGGAGTCCTTGCTATTGATTCTCTCTCTCTCTCTCTCTCTCTCTCTCTCTCTCTCTTTCTATGTATACATATATATACATACATATATATATATATATATATATATATATATATATATATATATATTTCTCCTTATCGTTTCATTTCCTCTTTTTTATTTTTCATTTTACCTTCTTCCATAACTTTCGCACAGTCATCGTATCCCGCTAGTCCTCTTTCTTTCACCATTCCAAGAGTTCATCCTCCTTCTCGTCATCCTCCTCTTTCTTCTTCTACTTCTACATTTTACCTTCATATGTATCATCATCGGCTTCTTGTCCACGCGTAGAACGAACGCGAAAATCGTAAAGGAGTGGCGCGCCTTACAAGTCCTGAGACAAAGTGACGGACGCAGATCATCTCTCGATATTCCTTCGGCTCGTTAACATTCGTGCTGAGTTGGAAGAATGGTGGAGAATATGAGATGGTAATTGGAAGGGAATAAGCTTTGCGTTCGGGGTGAGGAGGGGGATACGGGACGATTGGTGAAGGGCTGCTGGAGGGGAGGACGGCAAGAAACGAGAGGGATGTATTTCTGTGTGAGATAGAGAGCAACAATATATGCCTGGTTTGAAAAATTGCAGATCGAAAAGATTTCTACCTACCCTTCGTCGGCCGCGTTGTTGGACGTCGGCACAACACTCCTTGCTTTTTTCATATCGAGATGATAATTACAGAATGTAAATCGCGAGACCGTCTCGAATCTCTGCGTTACCCTCTCCCAAACTTTCTTTTAATAATCTCCTTCGTCCTCTCCTTCTATTTCTCTTCGGGCAATAACTCTCTCTCTCTCTCTCTCTCTCTCTCTCTCTCTCTCTCTCTCTCTTTCTCTCTCTTTCTCTCTCTTATTCTCTCGTTCTTCTCCGGACAATACTTTCTCGATGATTTTATCCAATCTTGAATTCGGACCCTAAAACGATTTCGTCGATAATTATTATCGTTTGTAATTAATTATCCAATTTCTTCGAGGATCTCGTTTGTTTTTGCTTGTTTGTTTGTTTTTTCTTTTTTTTTTTATGAAGCAATATTCTTAAAAAAAAAAAAGGGAGAAAAAATTAGAAAAAAGGGGTAACGCGTTAAAAGATTTTTTTTCACGATTGACCGATTTGTCGTTTTCTTAGAAGGAAAGGTCATAGACCTTTTTTCCGACCCTTCTCTCTCTCTCTCTCTTTTTTTTTTTTTTTTCCTTTTTCTTCTTCTTATTGTAGCAGTTCAGTCTACAATAGTTTTGTTCCCGATGGTCGCAGACGAAATTGCATAACCGCAGGTCGACAATGGGGTACCCGTGTCGACATTAAGGACGTATTTAGCGGCCGTTTTTCCCTCGCTTCGCACATCTTGCTCCGGAAAATCCATAGTCGATGTTGAAAGGGTCGAGCGTGGAAATTGTCCTTCCTTTTTCCTTGGTAAACGGGACGACCTAACCTCCTCCCTTTTTTTTTGTCGTGCCTTCACCCGTTGCGAATTCTTAAGTCACCCGACACTTGCTGTTGACTTCGTGCACGCTCCTCGATCCCTAGATTTTGGAAAAAAGAGAAGGATAAAAAGAGAGAGAGAGAGAGAGAGAGAGAGAGAGAGAGAGAGAGAGAAGATAGTCTCTTTTCGTGAATCCGGTTTAATCTTTTCTTCCTTCACCTTTCTCTTCACCCTTCGACGTGATTTCGGTTTTCTCCCTTACCGCCCCTTCCTTATGTGGATTTTTGTAAATCGATTACAATGCTCGAGACGAGTTGCCCGAGAATCTCGCTGACTACTCGCTTTTGCAGCAACAGCTGCCTACGAGAATGTATCATAGCTTTTTTTCTTCTTTTTTTATTTTGTTATTCTCCTTTTTTTTTTTTTTTTTTTTTTTTTTTTTTTCCTAAAGAAGGAGGATCCGCGCGTGTTTGATCAGGATCGAAAATATATTATTATCTTATGGTCCGGTAAAGAAAGAGAGTAAGAAAGAAAGAGAAAGAGAGGAGGGGGAGAGAACGAGACGAAATGAAATTAAAAATAAAAGTAAAAATAAAAATAAAAATGAAGAAAAAAGGATAAAGAACGTTATGGATTCTATCCATGCGAATCGTACTTTCTCTCTATCACATCTCATTGTGTAAGCGCGCACACACGCATTCTAACTTCGATAATGCAGAACTAGAAAGGCGCATTAAGATGGAATAACGTGGCGAGTTTGATCAAATCGAAATATATCGTATAGGTATAGGTATATAGTAGTTGAAGTTGGGCGTCGGTGAAGTAACGATCGAATGACTCGCGGGTATTCGGCAAACCGATCGCAATTTAAATTCGAAAGTCTCGTCTCCGTTCGCTCCCGGAACTGTTATATGTTAAATGACATTTCGTTCGGTGGATCGATCGCTCAACTCGATATAACATAGTTGATATATCCGAACAAGGCGTTTCTATGTTAGAACGGGATGAAGGATCTCGATGGTATGTCGATAATAGGAATGTCAAAGATTTCCAAGCAAAGTTCTGAGCAAAAAGATTAGTATATATGATGTATATATTATATATCTTATTATATCTTACTATATATATATATATATATAGTTAAATATATATATATCATACATTTTGTTATATCTTATTGTATATATAGTAAGTACCTAGATATATATTATATATTCGTTTTTTAAGTTTATCATTTAGAAAATGGCGAATGAGAAGTTACACCTTGCAAGAAGGTCGTCTTTGTCCTCGAATGTTAGTTATACGTAGTACTTGCTTAACATTGTGTATATATAATATATACATAAATATATATATATATATAAAGAGTGAGTAAGAAAGAAGGGAAAAAGAGAGAAAGAAAGAATGAGATAGAAGAGTGACGTATCAGAGAATCGATTTCTCTGGAGGATGACCAGCGGTCGACTGACTCTTTTGCTTCTTCTCTACGTTCCATCCACTGTGTGGTATCCGATCTCGAGTCTGCAGACGCAACAGTTTCGCCCAGTGTGAGGCAGGATTTACCAAGAAACGACTAAGCATAATATTGATATAGCCGGTGCGCCAGTCGTTGATATCGTCTGTGCGATAGCACGAACTCGGAACCGTACGTTTCATAGAGTCTCACTGACTTGCCATTACGTCTTAGGATTTCACTTTCTTTCTCTTCTCATTTTTCATTATGGAAATTTTTCATCTTATATTATTGAAATTATAATTTGACGTAGTAATTCCTAATAACAAATTTATTTAAATATATTCCTTATGTAATCCTAAGAATATTTCCAGAATATTTAAATTGTTAGATGGATAAGATAAAAAATTTGTAAATATACTTGTTCATCGAACTATGAATCTCTTTCTCTCTCTCTCTCTCTCTCTCTCTCTTTCTCTCTCTTTCTAACCCTTCCAGTAGATGAAAAAATACACAACCGGGGGTCCGACTGGTACGTCATAAATCAAGCAACACCTTCGCAACGTAATAAAGCGATGCTATAATCCGTAGCCTGTCTCGGCCAAGTATAATGAGGAGGTTGACCCGTCGAAAGCTACCGATCTCGAGCCGGCCTTAGCGCTTCGATCGGTTCACCTGTGTGCCCGAGTGACCTGCCGCCTTCTTCTTCTTCTTCTTCTTCTGTTGGATGGATCAATGGGGAAAACTCGATTCCTAACGATAGGATCTTCGGCGGTCGAAATAATTTATTCGGAACCTTTTTCTCGAGTTAAATCATCAAACAAACGATGAT
>NC_057685.1:6742519-6772519 GCF_014466175.1 Vespula pensylvanica | reverse complement strand
CAGTAGCTCGAACGAAGAGAAGGGGCCTCGCCTTCTTCCTTCTCTGTCCGTTTTTCTCAATGTCCAGCAACAGCAGCAAGCACGATCGACGTCGTGCGGAAAGAGAACGAAGAACGGAATAGAGTTGTAGAACTGCCAGTTTTTCCAGGTACGCTTCCACCACGTTCCACGTTCGTTTCTCGTCCTCGTTGTTCTCGTCGTCGTCGTCGTCGTCGTCATCGTCATCGTCGTCGTCGTCGTCGTCGTCGTCGTCGTCGTCGTCGTCGTTGTCGTCTTGGACACACGACTTCATTCTCTCTCTCCTTCTCTTTCTTTCCTTTTCTCTCTCTCTCTCTCTCTTTCTCCCTCCCACGCGACTTGAACAGACCTTACTAGTGTCTCTCTCGCTCTTTCTCGATGCTCCGTATCCTTTCTTTTCCTGCTCTTCCATCTCTCTCTTTCTCTCTTTCTCTTTCTTTTTCTCTCTTTCTCTCACTCTTACTCTCTTATTCAATGTTTCTGTCTTTCTCTACCTGAACACGAGTATAGAGAAAGAGTGTTTGTACGCGAGAGAAAGAGAGAGATATAGGGAGAGAGAGAAAGAAAGAAAAAGAAAAAGAAGGATCGTAGAGAGGTACTACACGCGTGGCCGTGCGCGAGTTGGAAGGTGCGAAGGCGGGGGGGACACGCGCTAACCTGAAACGCTTCGCGCATACGAGATCGTCGCGTTTTCACCTACACGCGCGAGCGCACGAGCGTGGCTTCTCCCTTCCTCTATCTCTTTCTCTCTCTCTTTCTCTCTTTCTCTCTCTCTCTCTCTCTTCTCTTCTCTTTTACCCTCCTCCTCTCCTCTCTACTTTTACCCTCCTCCTTTCTATCTTGTCACGATGAGATACACTCAATTCGAACTTTTCCTTATCTCTCTCTCTCTTTCTCTTTCTTTCTATCTATCTCTCTTTATATCATCATTTATAACATTTATAACATTATTAGTAACAATAATTATAATTATAATAAATTCTAATTTCGAACGATATTTTATTCGAATGATAATCAAAAGAAAGAAAAAAGAAGAAAAATCAGGTTTATTCAGGCTCGTTCCTCGTTTTTTTTTTTTTTTTTTTTTCCCCTTTTTTTTTTTTGTTAGGATCAATATCGATCTGAGGGAAGAACGAAAAAAGGGAAAATGAAAAAGAAAAAGGAAAAGAGAAAATAAAGAGATAGGGAGAAGGAGAAGGAAATGCGGAGAGGAGAAAGAAATCGTCTCGATCTTTAGTCGAGCCGATAACGTCTTGTCTCTTATATGTATAATATATACACACGCAAACCGACTTCATCGGTCTATCGCGTGCGTTCGTGCACGAACGCGTGGGCGCGCGCGAGCGCACGTGCTCGGCTCTCTCATTGAAGAAGTCGCAAGCCGACGGAGCCAGCGAACGAACGAACGAACGGTTGTTATACTTCGTCCGGAAACTAGTTTCTTCCGATTTCTGTCGATCTCTCGAATCAATCGAATCAATCGAGTTTCTTATGATAGAGAAAAAAAAGATAAAGGTAGATAGACAGAGAGAGAGAGAGAGAGGGAGAAATCATTCCCAGGTTGATCATAAGTTTTCCAATTGTCATTCATCATAGACGTTCACTTATACCATGTCTTCTTTGTAATTATAGTACCAATGATAGATGATCGATATACATATATATATATGTGTGTGTGTGTGTGTGTGTGCGAGTCCGTACGTACGTGCGTGTATGTGTATGCATACTTTATTACAGTCCTTTACCTTTTGTGAACGATCGACGAAAGATGCAGCTTGGTAAGATAGTTAGATCCACAAAGATAAGACCACAGAGAGATTAGAGAGAAAAAAAATTTCTTTAATTGATCATCTCACGGCATATCAATGTAAATGAATTCTAATCCGTTAGAGATTATATCCTATTTATAGTATAGCGTAATAATATCTATTATATTTCAGTGTGGCAAGATAAATCGATTTGTTGGATATTTTCTAATAAGTTTGACGTAATTTTTCTTTTCTTTTTTATTTCTTCTTCTTTTTTTTTTTTTTTTTTTTTTTTTTTTTTTTTTTTTTTTTTTTTTTTTTTCTATGATTTATACATAATCTCAACACGTTGCAAGTGATACCTTGTTTATAGTATGTATCTATAGTATAATAATATCTATTATATTATTTCTCTCTCTCTCTCTCTCTCTCTCTCTCTTCGTCTGTCTGTCCATCTGTCTGTCTTACAATCGGTATAATAAGATAAATAAATTTGTTAGAAATATTCTAATAATTTTCATTCTTTTTTTTGTTTTGTTTCTTTCTTTTTATTATAAATCATACGTAACCCTACAGACAATCGCAAATGATATCCTGTTTATAGTCTAGCATTAATAATAGCTATCTATTATATTATTGCATTATAGCGCGAGATGAAATTTAGTAACGTTTGCTTACTTTTATTTTCCGTTGGTTCTTTTTTTTTTTTTTTTTTTTTCTAAAATCATAAAAACAATATTATATGATTTGTGAAGTAAGATTTAACACAAAGGCGTCGGCTATCGGTCTGCGGCAGTCCGGAACGCTTTTACGAGCCGTCAGAAACGACTGGGGCCGCGTGTCGTTGCGAGTAAAAGCCACTTTGTTATTTCGAATAAGATAATATTATCGCTCTACTTCGCGAACGGACATTTCACGCGTGCGCCGTTGACGAGATTGCATCCAAACGTGGGCGTTCCTCTCTCTCTCTCTCTCTCTCTCTCTCTCTCTCTCTCTCTCTCTCTCTCTCTCTTTCTCTCTCACACTCTCTCTGTGTCTCTCTTTATAACAGATCGATTATATTCAATCGACGGTAACTATTTTAATATCATCAAACACGATAATTTCTTTACTAACGACCGTCCCAACTAATGAATTTATGAAAAAGCTCATTTCCATTTAGTTCTGATCCGTCGTAGAAATCAGTTAGAACATTAATTCGACATATTATCGTAGAGTTACCGTCATTGAACGTCTTTAAAGATCGTCGATATCTCGAACGTACTATCACGCGACCATTACGTTGTAATCGGCATAATTAGATCCGTGCATTAAAGTCGAGCTGGCCGTGAAGATCGAACGAGATCGTCTCGCATATTTATTATTAGATTGGACATGGGATATAGTCTGCTCGTTATCTCGTGGAAATATAGCGTGATAAGAACGATTCTCCATACCGTATCATTAGGATCACGTTATTCCAATAATCGTTTATTAATTTATAATTTACAATTTTACTTCTTTCGTAATTCTGCCTCTTCTTTTTTTTTTTTTTTTTTTTCTTTTTTCCAATAACAGATATCATCGTCGTCGTCATCGTTGTCGTCGTCGTCGTCGTTCAAAGAATATTTCCAGTTATTTTTCGAAGGCGTTTGACGATAAACCGATTAGGAGTTTCCGTGCGAGTTTCGCATTGCGACGAGAAAGAGAGAAAGAGAAAGAGACAGACACAAAAAGAGAAAGAGAAAGAGAGAGAGAGAGAGAGAGAAAGTGTGGAAGGGGCTCGCACACGCAGGTGGGCAGAGTAACGTCCGTGGTCGGGGCTCTGCTACTCGCTGCTGCGTTCCATTGTCGACGATGTGTCGGGCATAAAGGAGGCGGACAACGTGTTGGCAACGGGCTGATCTATGTAGTCGCATTGTCGAGCGCTTTTGCACGGGTAACGAGCCTCCGCTCTTTCCCGAATGATTTCTTTCGGGAATTTCTTCATTTCCAACCCGTGTCTACTCTATATAATTTACTTATATATAATATTGAAATCTTTGAAATAATGAATTATCTAGATATACGTTATAGACGAGAAAATGAAGTATCTTATGATTAAAAGAACGATGATCGATCGCGTTAGTTTCATGAAAATTAATTAAAGTTGATTACAAAAAGGAGAGGATGTTAAAACGTTTTAGATGTATCAAATATTGTAGAAAAGTATGTAGGATGTTATTGGAACGTTTAGACGCGGAGAGAATGAGTTAACGATCTTTATTATCGTTCGTAATCGTTAAAGAAGGTAAACGAGAAATTAAAGAGAGAGAGAGAGAGAGAAAAGGTAACAAATTCTAGGGGACACGTTCTTATCGACATACGTAGATTTATATATATATATATATATATATATATATATATATATATGTACATATAGTCGAGAAACGCGTGATAGGTCGTGAACTATTTTCCTAGACGCTCTATAACGGTTTTATATACGAAGCGGCGAAGGATAATGCCGAGGCAAGAGCGGAACGTGGCAAACGAGAAAGTTCCGCCTGTTGTGTTCTGCTTCGCGTATTTCTTCGATTTTCTCGCACGATCGATTTCTTATCTCATTTCTTAGATCTCTCTTTTTCTCTCTCTCTCTCTCTCTCTCTCTCTCTCTCTCTCTCTCTCTTTCTCTCTCTCTCTATTATCGTCAGATTTTCACGAAAATAAATGCGTCAGCTATAGCTTTTGATAATACCTATATACATCGGTACGTAATAGTTTGTCTATGAGTGTATTTGTGTAGCAAACGGAGTATGATACCTCCTGCATTCCATCGATTGCAACATGTGTGTCATACAAGACGTGCTTCGATTCTCTATCGATCGATCGAACCGGCCGATCGCCCGGTGACTTATTTACGACGTACGACTGTTAGCAGGAGTCTTGTAGGAAATCTCGAGGAGGGCCGGAAAGTAAAAATATAGGCGTTAGGTTCCGTTTTACTTTCCTCTCTTCTTTAACTTCTTTCGCTTCTTGATAGATTCGAAATCGTAACTCGTAAATCGTTCTTTGACGATTGACGCATACCTACACGTATATTACTATCCGTTGTACAAATAGATACACATACGTACGTAATAGTCGGGGGTTATCATTTTCTAATTTCTCTTTATATATGTGTATACGTATATAAACGTATATGTTTATATATATTTTCTTTTATTTTATTTTATTTTTTTTCTTTTTCGTTTCGTTTTTATTTCCAACAAATCGTACGGGATTCGTTCTTACGAATGACGCATACATAAGTATAGATATCTATTACCTATGACTGTCTATCGTACAAATAGATATACATACGTCATCGTAAAATAATAATTTCGTAATTTCTCTTTCTACGATATATACGTACGAGATATACGTCTCTCTCTATCTTTCCTTTTTTTCTTTCATTTTGAAGAAATCGTAAGAGATTCATTCGATTCTTAATAAAATCGAGTTTCCTTACGTTATTCAAGAATAATGATTAAATATTAATACCTTTTATTACCGATACCTAAGCAAAGAATATTTAATAAAGTTATCATCCTTTAGATTACTTTTCTTCCAATATTGACTATAGTATCTATTGATAAACAAGGAAGAAAAAATTTCGAGCTTGTATATAGGCTAGTACAGGTAGAAGAAGGTGAAGAAATACACGCAAAATGAAAACACACACACACACACACACACACACGTAGAATGAGACAGTAAGAGACAGACAGTGTGAGAGAGTAAGTGAGAGAGAGAGAGAAAGAGAGTCGGGTGCGATCAGTGGGGGAGGTTGGGTCCTCGGCGGTACGATTAACACGTGTCACGCGTCACACGGATACACACGCACTCATCCATCTTTTCACGCTCGCGCCTCGTTGAAAGAGACGTAGGTGTGTGCGGGGCACGAGCAACAGTCCATATATCTACCTAGCCCGCCGCCAGTCACCATGTAGGACAATAAAGGACAGAGGTGGTACGTAACATTTCCATACATTCCTGGGCAGCAACGGGCCGGCCATTTAAGAATTTCTCGCCGTACTGGAACCGAGCCGAGCCACCGTGCATTTCAATCGGCCGACACGCGCCGAACGACTATCACGAACCGACGAAAATTCTATCATCCATCGAAATTTCCAATCGTATAACTTCGATATCTCCTCGACCTCTTTTTAAGGCGATAAAAATTTCAAGAGAAAAGAAAAAATAAATCAATGAATTAATAAAAAGTTACGACACTCGACGACCTCTTTTTTCTTTTTTCTTTTTTCTTTCTTTTCTATTTCTTTCTTTCTTTTTTTTTTTTTTTTTTTTTCTTTTTTAAGGCGATAGAAATGTGAAGAGAAAATAAAAGAAAAGAAATAAATGAACGGATTATAAAAAGTTATTCCAAACGATCCGGATTGATACGACATTTGTTTTATATTTGACGTATGTATGTATCTTATCTATTTTTATTTGATCTTCGTAAAGGGATCGAGAAAGATCGTCGATGAAAAACATATAGTAGAGAATAGTAGAATAATTTTGAAAATTTGTTAAAAGAGCGATTGATCTATATCGATACCGTTTACTTTATCGTTGATTTAATTCTCTAATATTTTCTTGAACGGATCTTGGATGGAATATCGAAAGGATAGAAGAAAATGATCGTGATCATGATGACGACCAATTCATGAATTTCTTATCGATCGAACGTATTATATTATTCACAATATAGTTTATTTCAAGGAGGATAATGTGTCTAATTAAGTCTATCGATATAATCCGAAAGGCGACAGTCGGGACAGCTGTTTATTTAAAATACAGTCACATCTTAACGTATTTCATATTCGTTATTATTATTATTATCATTATCGTATATTATTCGTAAATTAGAAACGTGCAAATACATATATAGATATAGTTACATATACAAACACAAATACATACACACACACACACATATATATATATATAAATAGGTCGAGACACGTAGGTATCTTTCTCATGGAAGAAGCTGCGGTTCTCAGTGGCTGGCAAACGGGCATACGAGCGTTCCAAGTTTACGTTTAACCGAAAGATGAGATGAGATGAGTCTAGGAGACGTCTGGAGAGACGCACGCTTCTATTCACGAAGAAAATCGTGCACGGCTGCGGAAATGAGCGAACCGTCTATATTTAACTTGTCGACTGACGACAGGAAGAAGGCTTGACGTGCTCGTCGTATCGCCGTCGTCGACGTCGCACCCGAACGAGCCGAGTTTTAAGCTTCCCTTCCAAACGTTTTCCTTTTCTCCTTTGTAATTATTTTTATTTGTCTTTGAACGAACGAACGAACGAACTCACGCACGCACGCATACAATTTTCGTGCCGCTTTCACAAATCTTTTAGAACGAACATTTTTTCTTTTTCTTTTCCTTCGATCGAATCGAATCGTTCTTCGATCAATTTTGAAATCGTTTTCTTTATTATTATTATTATTATTATTATTATTATTATTATTATTATTATTATTATTATTCTTTTCTTTTTCCTCTTTGATGTTGCATATTAATCTTGGGAATATCTTTCGAAAGAGATTTTTGCGAACGATATTACGAGAGAAAGATAGAGAGAGAGAGAGAGAGAGAGAGAGAGAGAGAGAGATTTTCACGAAGTAAGATTTCACGCCAAACATGCGAGTAAAATCGAGAGAAGGCGGAGAGATCTCTATTAGGTAGTCCAGGGAAATTTTCGAAAGTCAGGAGCTTTCGCAAAGTTTCACGGCGACCTTTTGGTAACCGATATTTCTGGCACGAGCCAGAAACAATACCTACTCTCTCATATTATAAGAAAATATAAACATATATACGTATAATTTCCTTTTAAATCGTAAACTTTTTCCCTTTTATTTAATTATTTCGTCATTTTAAATAAAACGAACTCTAAGAACAGGTATATCCTTCGATTCGAAAAGTATTACATCATTGTAATTAATCGTACAGTAAGATAACAAATTTCCCTCTTCCGTAAAGTAATGATAGTTACGTACGATCTTATTTCGATATAGAAAACTCGTAGTTGGCTCGAGTATGTCGTACGTTTTGTATTTACCGAGTACTAATAGAAAATAGAACAAGCTGGATTCTAATTACGCGTTGCGTTAGCAATAGGATCGTTTCGGTTCGGACTATCGAAGTATACGTAAGAAGTACTTACGTACTATACGAGTTTATAGGACGGAGAGGCAGCCTAATACTCGGTATTAGGTGTATTAGGTTCTTGACCGTTCTCCGGACTCGACCGGTGTAGCCCCAGGCTGGCGAAACCAGAGCCGTGGACCGGCCCTCTCCTCTTTCTTCTCCGCCACCCTCGCTGGACCAAGTAAGACAGAGAGAAAGAGAGAGAGAGAGAGAGAGAGAGAGAGAGAGAGAGAGAGATAAATAGATAGGTAGAAGGAAAGAGAGAGAGAGAGAGAAGAGACGGTTGGGTCGTCTAATCGCGAGGAATGTGCACGCATTTACGTGCTTCTTCTAAGATAATATGGTCGAAAGAATCTCCTTAATTACACCATTCATTGACGATTTATAGCTCGTTAAATTGATAATACTTTTTAATCTACCACCGTTCTAAGTTAATATCACATATTCTTCTTGGTTTTTCAAATCGTATATTGATGTTGTACGCTTTTATTTGTTTTATATTTTTTTCTTGTTGTTTTTCTTTTATCATTTCCTCTTTTTTTCCTTTCAGATCCAGATATCACAGAGAGAGAGAGAGAGAGAGAGAAAGAAAGAGAGAGAGAGAGCTACGGGATACCAACAATTGTTTAAGTAAGTCTCCATATAATGTACCATAGTTTTCTTTAATTTCCTTTCGAAAGTTGATTACATTAATCGCGAAGATCCTTTTAAATATCGATCGAACGTCCGATTAAGAAAACGATAAGAGACAACAACGACGACCACGACGATGGGACGCGAAGTGTAACATGTAAACGTATAGCTCGATACCGGTATGCTGTGTTTACAGATCGTTAAATGCAATGTGCATGACGTGCCATTGATAGTACGTATGTATGTACGTACGTACGTACGTACGTACGTACGTACGCGACAGAGTACGTGGGAGGAGGCTATTAATTGGCTAGATCAAGATCAGCCTTCTTCCTAGACGGATCGAAATTCCCGAAGCGTGGGTCGTGCTAACGGTAACCACGTGGTTACAAGTCCTTCTCTCGCTACTTGTTCGAGCTCGGTAATTCGAAATCTTTCTGATGTGATCTCGGTACTCATCACCCTTCCTGGAAAATCCCTTTTGCCCTTAAACTATCATCATTTTATATTTTATTTCTATTCTTAATTCTCTTTTCTTGACTTTCCGTTTTATTCGAAATCGAACAATTTTTCGTCGATTCTAGATTTGAAGAAGGAGAAAGAGAGATAGATAGATAGATAGATAGAGAGAGAGAGAGAGAGAGAGAGAGAGAGAGAGAGAGAGAGAGAATTTTTTGAGAGAACAGTTAATGCATCTATCTAATTTTTCTTTTTTTTTTATCCTTTGAACTTTTCGTCCTTGGTTAATGAAGGATTAGAGGAATGACTCGATTATTATCGAGAAGGTGACTCGATTTCACATGAAAGACAGACACGGTTCTTCGATAAGCAGTTAATGAATTTCTTTAATTTTTTATTTTTTATTTTTTTCTTTATATATATATATATATATATATATATATATATATGTTTTCTTTTTTTTTTTGTTCCTTTGAACATCAGTTAACGAAGAATTAGAGGAATAGCTCGAGCATTATAAAAAAAGATGATTCGTTTCCGCGGGAAAGACGAAGATAATTCTTGAACATCGGCCAACGAATTTGTCTAATTTCTAATCCCCTTATTTTGGTACATCGCTTAACGATGGAATTAAACGAATATCTCAATGTCAGAGAAAATACGGAGATTGATTTCTTTTAACATCACCTGACGAATCTTTCCTTCAAATTCAAATTCTTTTTTCTCCTTTTCTTTTCTCTCTTTGCCTTTCTTTTTTTTTCTTTTTTTTTTTTTTTTCTTTTCTTTTCGAACGTCAATTAACGAAGGAATTAGACGAATAGTTCGAGCATGATCAAAACGTGACTCAAAGCCGAACGATTCGAGTGCATGCATCGTCCTATGTTTTCCAACGTCTATCATGAAATTTACAAAACTAATCGAAACCTATCGACTTTCTTTATTCTCTCTCTCTCTCTCTCTCTCTCTCTCTCTCTCTCTCTCTCTCTTTCTCTATCTTTCTCTCTCTCTTATTCTTTCAAGCATTCCAATCAAACATGCTATCACGCCTTTTTAATTAAAATATCCTTAACGAGCTTGTTTTACAAGATAATTCAGCTTGAGCGGAATGGAGAGGTGGTTAGGGAGGAAGAGAGGAGAGAGTTTAGCGTCCATAAAAGCAACGCGTTTGAAATGATGTTGTATACATTTTCTCCGTAAACTTTATATATATATATATATATACACATATATATACACATATATTTACATAACATCATATATATATAACATTATATATACATAACATTATATATATATATATATACACACATATACATAACATCATAGTATCATCAAAGAAGCTATCTCTCTCTCTCTCTCTCTCTCTCTCTCTCTCTCTTTCTATGTTACACTTTCCTTCCTCGTCAATAAACAAAAGTTGTTCTTTCATATTTATTTGAAAAAAATGATGACTAAAACGAACGATGTGAAAGAAGAAGAAAAGGTGGAAAAGAAGGTGGAGAAGAAGAAGAAGAAGAAGTTGGAAGAGGTAAAAGAGGAGGAGAAGGAGGAGGAGAAGGAGGAGGAGGGAGGATGATTCTCTTCGTCCAGCGTCGCGCTCGCATTCCAAAGCGAGCAAATAAATTATTTCCAGGCATCGCCGCGGAGTTGGCCGTCTTATATTATAGCGGAGCGATTTTATTGCCGAAGCCGTTTCTCGGGTATCGTACTCTCTCTCTCTCTCTCTCTCTCTCTCTCTCTCTTTCTTTTTCTTTTTCTTTCTTTCTCTCTCTCTCTCTTCCTCTCTCTCTCTCTCTACCCGTCTTTCTTTATCTCTCCTTTTGCCGAGACAAGCGGGGATTAGGGCCTCGAAAGCGCGGAGAACCGAGAAATGCTGGAAACTGGATATCCAGTTTGTCCAGGGCAGAGCAATACCCGTGGAGATATTGCTTCTCTCTCTTTCTCTCTCTCTCTCTCTCTCTCTCTTTCTATCTATCTTTCTCTTTCTCTTTCTATCCTATCTATCTATCCTTCTTTCTTTTACTCTCTTTCTCTCTTCGTCGTATGCTCCACTTTGCGTCCCAAGTTCTCCTTCTTCTCTTCTTTTCTTTCTTTCTTTCTTTCTTTCTTTCTTTCTTTCTTCTTCTTCTTCTTCTTCTTCTTCTTCTTCTTCTTCTTCTTCTTCTTCTTCTTCTTCTCTTTCTTCTCTTCTCTCCTCTCCAAGAGATAAATCCGTGCACGGATAAAACGAATCTAAGCTAAGCGTGGAAAGATAATGCGGAATCGAATGTATATATATTTTTTTCCTTTTTTCCTTTTTTCTTTCCTTCTTCTTCTTCTTCTTCTTCTTCTTATTCTTCTTTACTTCGAAGGATCGATGAGACCGGACTCGGCCGGAATTATCTCGCAGTTTCTCGTGATCTACGGGACGAGATAGATCGTGCACTACTCGCACCGCTCAGAGAACGGATGTTTTCCGATCGTGGAGGCGGAAGTCTGCTGATCTAGAATCTCGATTCCTTCGATACCTTCTCTCTCTTTCTTTCTCTCTTTTTCTCTCTTTTATACATACAAACAAATACACACGTACAATGTTTCATGGATGAAGACTGAAATAATCTCGCTCGAGGCGATATAGAGTAATATCTACTGCTTTTCGAGCTAATTTTGTTCTACCGTTACCAAATCGATATTTTCTCTCTCTCTCTCTCTCTCTCTCTCTCTCTCTCTCTCTCTGTTTCTCTATTTCTATCTATCTATCTCTATCTATCTCTATTTCTCTTTCTCTCTCTCTTTCAATCTCTCATTTCTTATTTACACTTTCTATGAATATATCCTTTCTTATTTAATATAAATCTATTCATATATATATATATATATATATATATAGAAAGAGAGAGAGAGTAGATTTATTGTTGGAAAAAGTAAGGATCAAAGTACGATTAGAAACTCGTCTAATCGAGGATCCGTTCGATACTCGATCGAGTATTTCGAAACGAACGAAAAGCCTCTAGAATATAACCGGGTCACGTCGAACGAATTACCGATCTCTAGTCGATCTCTTGGTACCAGACTACGAACAGGAATCGGCCTTTTCGTCTGGATTTAACACATGAATTTTATCATTTCATATATACACATTGAAGAGAGAAAGAGAGAGAGAGAGAGAGAGAGAGAGAGAAAACGAGTTAGAAGTTTCACTGGAGTAGTAGTCGTTTAGTCATTTCACAAGGAATGTCAAGGATCTTAAAACTGGCTTTGACTGTTGTAGAAACTATTGCTCCTAATACTTGTTGGACGGCCATGGTAGTGATCGATATATCGATATATATATATATATATATATATATATATATATATATATATATATATATATTATATATCGAACGATCGAACGAACGCGTTCACGTTCGACTTGGTGGGCACCGATATCTTTAGCCGGTATTCCAGGTCGTGCCCAGTCACGATAACCTCGAAATTCGCGGTAGTCGTCATAAATCTTAGGATCTAATGCGCTCCCGCGCGGCACAATCCGTTCGATCTAACAAGTTGCAAGAATAGCGTCTCGAGCCGGATGGTAAAGCTGGACCCATTAAGATCGATATTGAAAAAAAAAAAAAAGAAAAAAGAAAAGGAAAGGAAAGGAAAGAAAAGAAAAGAAAGGAAAAGAAAATAGAAAAGAAAAGAAAAGAAAAATCCGGTATCGATCTCTTGGGGGGGGTGGAGGGGGGGGGGACTCGTGATTGCGAGTTGACTACTCGCACTTATGTTAGATACATGTGTGCTCGAACGTAACAATGGCGCTTGTCTCTACAACGAGGTTAATTAATTACCACTATGGATAAGTAAGCGTTTAAGAGTCTAATAATAAATGATAGTAAGATCTCTTAGATTCGTTCTTGTTTCTGAAACTGTTGGAAAGTATTTAAGGAAATTTATGGTTCTCGATTGTCATGTTAATTAGATAATTATTGTCTTTCGTAAGTTTAATTTTTTATTTTAAGAAAGGAATGAGAATTATTGTTATATCTATTATCCGAATCTATCAGGTATATGTCATGGAAACAATTTTATAGATCGTAACGGTATCAATAGCTTTCTAAGAGATCGCTTTTACTTCGAATGTTAATGTCGTATAGATATTTTAGTTTATTAGTGTGAGATTTAATGTAAACAATTATGAAGGTAAATGTCCTCATTCTTCCTTTCTCTCTCTCTCTCTCTCTCTCTCTCTTATATATATATATATATACATATATACGCATGTACCGTATATATCTGTTATTTAGAAAATATGAATAATATCGGCCGTTTCGCGTATATCGTAGTAGTAGAAACGTGTTAAATAAATCCAAGTAAATGAAACGTCGTATCTCACCGTGGTGACCTGTATGTAGTTATACGAGATATCGTAGAAATTCCGAGAACTAATTCGCGATCGTTAGGATAGAAATCGTAGGAGAAATCGGATTTCGCCGTATCCTGGGAGAATCTATAGATGTGGTAGAGAAGAGAAGTAGGAAAGATTAAAAGGAGAAGTAAGAGTAGGAGGAAAAGAAAGAGGAAGAGGAAGAGGAAGAGGAAGAGGGAAGGTACATAGAGTCGCATACGTGAGGAGGTTGGTTGGTTACTTGGTTGGTTACTTGGTTGGTTGCTAGCTTGCTTGGTACGGGCGCCAGGAGAGACGTAAATTCTATTCTACGAGCTTTCTAGATTATCGAAATACCAGTACTCTCTTTCCCCTTCAGCGGAATCAGGTTCCGCTCGCTCTAGATTACGTTGCGGAGAGCAGCCGGAGTTATCGGTCCGCCATGACCATTTCAGGATTATTAATCTTGGTCAGCTTTGCCTCTGTTCGCACGACTGCGAGATAAAGGCCAGAGTGGCGGTGATGGTGGCAATGGTGGTGGTGTTGGTGGTGGTGGTGATGGTGGTGGTGGTGGTGATGGTGATGGTGGTGGTGGTGGTGGTGGTGGTGGTGATGGTGATGGTGATGGCGACGGTGGTGGTAGCAGCCTTACCGGAAAAATAAATCTTGCCAGAGAGTACCGAGAGAGACCGAGACGTACGCGTGGTTGTGTCCTTTGCTCTAGCTACTTTTCTACTTCTCTACTTCTCTACTTTTCTCTCTTTCTCTATTTCTCTATCTCTATCTCTATCTATCTCTTTCTCGTTCTATCTCTTTCGTTCTTCAGGAGAGTTTGCGAAGGAAGCTTCTATCTGGGTTTTGGTTATCGCGGAATACTACGTTTACATTTCCTCTTTGCAAATGGAAGAGCTAAGGAAGTATTGCTGTTGTTCGAATAGAAAAGGTTTCTTCGGTCGTTCTTCTGATTGTAGGAAATCTTACATTTCTAAAATATTATGATAATGTCTTGTTGTATTTTTTATCGATTTATATATACCTACATACGTATATAAATCAATAGAAAAGTATATTTACTTGTAATACTTTATTATATATTAATGTCATTTATTTTTATTTGATCTGGCCTGATCTTTCTAATCTGGTAATTGATCTATTATAACTTTTACATAACAATGCGATATATATATATATATATATTTATTTATTTAAGCTACGATCCATATATTCGTTACAATCAATCAATCCCATTAATTGATCTTCGAGCAACGATCGATATTTAACAATAACAAAAATACTTGCAATAATTCATACTATTCAAAGTAAAAGAAGAAATAAATATATCTATAAAATATCGATGATAAAAAGCTGTGCAAAAAGTACAAGGATTGGTACGAGGATTCGCCCGATGGCTTTAGTGAACGTTTTGAAAGGCGAAAACGCAAGAAGGCGATGGTTATGGGTCGTGAAGATTTTTCGTAGGCTACCTTTTGTATACGCACGAAAGCCGAGGCGCACGTTTTATGCACAAAAGGCTGCTGCTGTGGAGGAGGAGGAGGAGGAGGAGGAGGAGGTAAAGGAGGTAAAGGAGGTAAAGGAGGAGGTGAAGGAGAGGAGCGCCGGTTCGTTATGCCGGCTTCGCGAGGACAATTAATTATCTCCTGATTCCTTCTGAGAAACCAGTCCAAGTACGGGCGAGAGCGAACGAACCAACGAACCAACGAACCAACGAACGAACGCACACACTAAAGTGAACTCCAGACGCGTACCGTGCGCGCGAGCGCACCTACGAGAAGAGAGCGCTGTTTTATAGACACATATGATGGAACACTCTCAGGCCGATCGTGTTTCAAACCACAGAGAGACTTAACTGAGAAACGACACACGCTGCTGCCCCGAGAGAGTCCACTCGACTTCTCTCCTCATTCTCATTCTCATTCTCATTCTCATTCTCAATCTCATTTTCATTCTCACTCTCTTCCTCGTATACTTTACGTTCTCGTGGAGTTCACGAGGGACATTTCGATGGATCGAACGATCTCTATGATCGTCGATATTCTTACTAGATCATAGATCGTTATTATCGAACTAAGAAAATTTATAGCTATTCTTGATGATGAGATAGAAAGAGAGAGAGAGAGAGAGAGAGAGAGAGAGAGGATGATAAAACAAACGAGAAAGATTCATCTCGTTTTTCTCTAACTCTTCTCTTTCTATTTCAACCCCTTCCCCCTCTCTTCCATCAACCACCCACTCTTCTCTCTTTCTATCTATCCTTTTCTCTTTCTCTTTCTAACCCTCGAGTCAAGAGGATTTTTATTGTCTCACCGAGCGAGACGACCATCGTCGACAAGAACAGGATTTATAAAATTCGCCACGCAGCCACGAGGAGGAAAAGGAGTAGTAGTAGTAGGAGGAAGAGGAGAAAGAGGAGGAGGAGGTGGAGGAAGGACGATAGGAGCAACAGGTTGCGATGCTCCCGCATCGCACGTTTTCTCTCTTTCTCTTTCTCTTTCTCTTTCTCTTTCTCTCTCTTTCGTTTAGCTGGAATCGAGTTATGGATGGTCCCTCTTCGACCGGATTTTTATATGCTTTTATATGCGATCGTCGTTTCGAGTATTCTTGTGGAATTGGTACTGTTGGCGAATCCGAAACATCGAGGAGAATTTTTAGTCTGACTTTATCAAGAACGATCATCTCTCTCTCTCTCTCTCTCTCTTTCTCTATCTATCTATCTGTCTCTATCTATCTATCTCATTTTGAAAAGATATTACATAAATAGATACATATGTATCTAGGATCGTTGTAGCGTTGAAATTCTTAGAAAAGAATACCAATTCGAAGACACTATTCTCTCCCTCCCCCCACCCCACCCCTCTTTCTCTCTCTTTCTTTCTCTCTCCGTCTGTAAGGGACTTCGAGGCCGATGATCGTCGACCGGTTTTCGCGTCATTAACTCTTCTAATCGCATCGACTAGAAGGCCCGAGCACGAATAAAGACATTCATCATCATTAGAATGGATAATTATCGCGAACGGTGTAGTTCGGGGCGCCTACTTTCATTAACGACGGAAATAAGATGAGAAGAAGAAGAAGAAGAAGAAGAAGAAGAAGAAGAAGACGACGAAGACGAAGAAAAAGAAGAAGAAAAAGAAGAAAAAATATGAAAAGAAAGAAACAGTAAAAGATAAAGAAATAAGTTGTTGGTGCCGCGTTGATATGGTGGGGAGAGGAAGCTAACGGCTTCGGTTCCTCCTTTTTTTCCTCCTTTGCTTGGCTCGACGCGTTCACGGATTTCCAAATAAATCCAACGACATCGATCGACGTGGATCGACGTGGATCGACGGTGGCTCGGATACGCGGACACGTGTACGCGTACGTGCCTCGCGAGCTCACCTACGAAAGACTTCTCTCCTCGTGGAATCGAAAGGAGAGTTCGACTGCCCTCTTCGTCCCTTTTTCCTTTCCCATTTTTATTCTCTCTCTCTCTCTCTCTCTCTCTTTCTTTCTTTCTCTTTTTCTCTATCTCTTTCTCCTTTTCTTCTTTTTTTTCTCTCTCTTTCTCTTTTCTCTTCGTTCCGCGTCCCTTTCATATTTTGTTATTATTCCGCAGAGACGTCGGTTCGTGCGACACGTTCACGGCATCCGGCCGCGTACGTGACGTCATAACGTCGCGATATAATACCGGTAAACTCTCGACAATCCATATGGTTCGACTCGATCGATTCCTCTCCACGATCAAGATATTTACTTTTCTGATTCTGAAACCTAAAGGATTCCCCATACAAGATATAGAAAAATATCCGTGTATATCGGTCAACGTCCATTACGATTTGATCGATCGTACGTTCGTTCGAATCGATCGATAAATATTGCGTCGTCGATCCTTTAAAACCCTTCGTCTGTCGTCTATCATCCGATCGGAATTCATATTCATAAAGTATTTAAACAAATTCGTAATTGTGACAAGCTCGAATTTTCTTCGATATATATTCTGTTCGATCTTTTGAAAAAAGAGAATAGAAAAGTAGAAAGAAAAGATGAAAAAAGAAATAATACTGTTCAACCAGTCGCTCGCGAGATTCGACCGCGTCTTCGACCAATCACGTTCAACTCCGATAATTCTCGCGAATTCCGCGAATGAGAAAAGGACGTTTGGATTTTGCGCGTTGAACGAGTTAAAGGCCGACCCTCGTTCAACCACAAGGGGTTGCTCAACGAGAGGGCCACCCACGAGAACGATCCACCCTTACAAACCCTCTCTCTTTCTATCTGTCTGACTCCTTCTCTCTCTCTCTCTCTCTCTCTCTCTCTTTCTCTCTCTCTCTCTCTTGAACAAAGTGGGCGTAACGACTCTTGCCTTCCTTTTTCTTCAAAGTCGTCCTGTGAAACGGCCTCTCTCTCTCTCTCTCTCTTTCTATCTCTCTCTCTTTCTCTCTCGTACTTTCTCTCTTTCTCTCTGTCTGTCTGTCTGTCTGTCTGTTTCACGACGTTTTGCCACAGGAAATTAGAATAATTCGATGATACGTAACTGTTGCGGGCAGAGGCTGCGAGGGCGGCCTTCATTTGAATATCTGTATAATCGGAACGCCGTTAGGGCGGATCCAGAAAACGACACGGCCTGTCCTCGACACCTTCTCGCAAAGCGCTTCAGCTCTTGGTAATCGACGTAAAAAGCCACTTTTCGGATGGTTTTTCGGACTATCCGCTTCTTCTGCTCTTTCCAGGATATGCTGATGAGAATAATTAAAGCGAGATATGCTGGTGATCATCGTTTTCTTGTTTCCCTTCATGGATTTATCTTTTCTCGACGTTCGTTCCTTCGGAATTCCTAGAAATAATTTATTTTTATCGTAATCGCATACGTGACCAATGATATTCATTCGATATTATTATTTCTATTATTATTATTATTATTATTATTATTATTATTATTATTATTATTATTATTATTATTATTTTAAAACAATTTTTCTCGATTCTATTTCTTTTTTTTTTTTTTTTTTTTTTAGTATACTCGTTATATAATTTAGAATATAATTTAGAAATTGTACGATATCTGATAATGTATTTATTGAAATATGTGTATACATATATATATATATATATTTTTTTTTTGTTCTCTTTTCTATTTAAAACGTTCTAAAAATATCCTCTTCGTTTAGGTTCGTTGCTCTTCTTTATCGTTCATTTTAAAACGACAGAATGACTCTTACGTGGATCAGTTTCAATGGATCCACAGATTGGCTTCATTTCGAAAGCACGTTAGAAGCGTACGCGAAGGAAGCAGTAATCTCGCTCACTCTCTTCTCGAGCGGAACGCTTTGGCTATTGGGAGTATAATTATGGAACAACGAGGGAAGAAAGGAAAATGCCTTCGTTCAATTCTCAGCATTTGTCGACTTGTACTACGGTTCTACGTAGCTTCATTCAAAAGGATATACGAGAGATAAATGAATTTTGAATTCGTCGTCCCGTGAGAAAGTCATCCTTTTATCTTCCTCCTTTTATTTCATTTTTTTTTCCTTTTTATTTATTTTTATCGTATTGTCTCGTTAAAAAAAAAAAAAAAGAAAGAAAGAAAGACAAAACGAAAAAGAGAAAGAGAGAGAGAGAGAGAGAGAGAAAGAGAAAGAAAAAAGGAAATACGAAAGATATCTCGTTACGAATTCAACGTCGAACGTCGTAAAATCGTTCCTTGCGTTCCTTCGTTTTCGTGATGGTAGCACAATAAGAAACGAACGTAACACTTTTTCCATTTCTTTTTCTCTTTTTTAACGCGAGCTCGAGAACGTAATACGAGTAAAACTTGGCAATTTCGCTTTTTTAACGATCCCCAGGGCGGGTAAGGGCGTAGGGCTTTTTTTCGCGAGAGACTCGAAAGTCTCGACGCCGAAGGAGCCCCGTGCTCGCCCGAGGAATTCATCAGCCGAAGGTTGGCGAACGCGCGCGCCACCATAAAACCGAGTGATTTACGCTCGACGCTTTATGGGCCTCGTCCAGACGTATATACGAGAGAGAAAGAGAGAGAGAGAGAGAGAGAGAGAGAGAGAGAGAGAGACGCAGCTTTGCGAATTTTTCGTCGATTTTCGACTACTTCGACTACTTCGACCCTTTCTCTTTCTTCTTCATCTTTTTCAATGTTCTTTTTTTTTTATTTCGTATTCCATTATCGAGACGAAGTACCTACCTATAAAAATTTATTTGAAAAGAATCGAACGAATTTCGTCGATAACGAAATGTTAAGTATAAGTTATTTTGTTTTATGAGACTCATCCAGGGATATATACGAGAGAAAGAGAGAGAGAGAGAGAGAGAGACATCGAGCTTCGCGAATTTTTCGTTTGCGAGTTTCTTCGTCTCTTTCGATCGATCGATCGATTGTCTTATTTAAAAAAAAAATTCAAAATCTTTCGACAACAAATTTCTTTCGATAACAATATATATTAGTTATAAGTTATCCGTTCGATTGGTTAAGAAGGATAAAAGAAAAGAAAAGAAAAAAGTAAACGTACTTTCGCACGGCTAAATAATCGTCGCGTCATAAATTTATAGATATATATATATATATATAGCGTCTTTGAAAAAAAGCAGAGTCTTCTCTTTTACCTTTCATTCCCATTTTCTCTTTCTCTTTCTCTTTTCTTTTCTTTTCTTTTCTTTTTGCAACATCCATTATCTCTCTGTTACGTACGGCTGCGAAATAAAATTTTCACACGTGCGATCTCTTTCTCTCTCTCTCTCTCTCTCTCTCTCTCTCTCTCGTCATTTTTTTATTTTTTTTTTTTGTTCTTTTTTTTTTGCTTCGAGTTAATTGGTCGGTTTAGAAGTTTTTTCGACGAAACTATTCTCTAGCAGCGACCCAGTCGCCTTCTTTTTCCTTTCAACGCAAAAAGTTCTCGAAATGGTGTTGAGTCGTGAAGAATAGAAAGAGATAGTACAGAGAAAAAGAAAGAAAAGAAGAAAAAAAAAGGAGAGAAAGAAAAAGAGGATCAATCGCTGGTGGTCGAACCTGTCAAAATATTTTCACCCTCCCATCTATTCTATCCCAATTTTCCACTATTATCGGACTTTTTCAACGAGGGAATAGACCGACAGAAAGGAAGGGTCAGTGTCCTGGATAGAGTGTCCCATGCCCTTACCACAGGTCCTGGGATATCCCTTCTGACTCGAAGGCATTAACGGCTCAATTTCACAAAGCGAGAGAGAGGATCCTATATGCCAATCCCACAAAAAGAATTTCTTTACTTCTTCCGACAGGATCAGGTGCCTCTATTTATTATCGAAATTTTCTTAGGAAAACTTTTTCACCATACTTTGTCCTCGACCAACACTCAAGATCCATGACGTTTAAAACCTCCTCGTTGTATATGTGTGTGTATATATGTGTATACTAGTAATAGTAGTAGCATAGTAGTAGTGGCCACCAGTCGATTCGAGACGAAGAAAAAACTAGCCACTTCTCACCCAATTTCCCTCCTGCAGTCAGCGGGGTATAGAAAGAGAGGAGGAAGGGAAAAAAAAAAGGTAACAGAAGTCGTAGGGCTTCTTCTAGAAAATTTATGGCGACGAAAGCGCCGGGAAACGCGTTCCGATCTTAACCGCGGTCGGACTGATTTGTCGACACCATTCATTTTTCTTCTTCTTCTTCTTCTTCTTTTTATTCCTTTTTTCTTGTTCTTCTTCTTTTTTTTGTATCTTTTCTTTTCTATTCTTTCGTATTTTCTTTTTTTTTTTTTTTTTTTTATTATTATTATTTCGACTCTTTTTTATCATACTAAAACGCAAGCTATCGAAATTGACCCGACTGATTTGTAACATTTGCCAATATTATCGTCGATTTCCCACGCGATTATTCCAAAGCAAATGAATTTTTAATGAATAACAAATAATAATGTTACGATTGAGAAATTTTCGATGACATTAATTAAATCGTTCGTCAATCGCGAGAAGATTGTACTTCTCGTTTCTTTTCTCACGTCGTAAAAACAATTTTGATGATCTTTTCGAAACGATAAGTAAGGAAATAAAAAGAAAAGAGGAAGGAGAAGAATAGAAAGAAAAAGAGGACAGATTTTAATAAGCACGATGATTTAATTAACAAATTCAATAAAAAGTATGACGTTTCATTTAGTTATATTTTTATTAGCTTTTGAATTTCTCGTTTCTTTTTCGTTCGTCATGAACAATTCGCATGTTAACGAATGATAGCGATCGTTTCGAAACTCCATCGAAAGACAAACGTTGTGGATGTTGTATACGGAAAGCACCGTTTATTCTTAACGCGAGGGAAAGCGTGAAACTCTTAAGAGGTAATTATCGTCGTCGTCGTCGTCGTCGTCGTCGTCGTCGTCGTTGTCGTCGTCGCGTTGCCCGGGCGCATTCCCGATCGGAGGCGACGCAGAATGGGCGCGCGGCGAAAGTGTCCAGACAGATATTTTTCAAAGCCATTGTTATACCGCGCTCGGCCAAGTATAGTGTATTTGAAAGTGCATCGATCCGGAGCGAAGCGCGATCGCGGATCAAAGTTCACCGACGTGCGAGCTCTTAAAATCAGCGACTCGTAAACTCGAGGCCTCGTCTATCACCCTGCAATTCTACAAACTTTCAAAAAGAAAGAAAAGAAAATAAAAGAGAGAAAGAGAGAAAGAAAGATTGATCGATAGGCAGATAAATAGATAGATAGATAAATAGATAGATAGATAGATAGATAGATAATTATTTATTGTTTTATAGGTAGTGGACCTACATATGTAGACATATGTAAATTCGTTACTTTTATTAATGTAATATTAAGTAAAAAAGTTTATCTGTAACAAGAATAAACGTAAAAGGAAGAAAAGAAAAAAGGGAGACTAGAGAGAAAGAAAAAGAGAGAGAGATATTTACTGATATATATATAAATTTTTCACTATCGGATATACGATATCTAAAAATAAATGGAAATTTTTATAAAGTATTCTATGAAAATTATTGTTCTAGATAATTATTTATTATTTTATAGGTAATGAACCTACATATGTAGACATATGTAAATTCGTTAAATTTATTAATATAATATCAAGTAAAAAAGTTAATATCTAGAATCTATAACAAGAATAAACATCGATAGAAAGAAAAAAAAAAGAAAATGGGAAAAAGTAAGATAGACGACATAACATAAAGGATTAGAGTGATAAGAAGGAGCCAACGTGTGCGCGAGCGTACCGAGCCGGTATCGGCCAATAAAAGGTCGTTGACGTCTCGCTGACGTATACAACTCGGCTCTCGTTTAATAGCAAGCACGCTTCGAGAGAATCGTATCTTTTATCTCTCTCTCTCTCTCTCATTCTCTTTCTCTCTCTCACTCCTTGAGATGATCCACTGATGTTAATCAATTTTTTATTCTCGTCATCGCGTACATTTTCAAATATATTTTCATAGAACACTTCATAAGAATTTCCATTTATTTTTAGAGATCGTATATCCGACAGCGACAAGTTTGTTACGGTGTAAGACAGAGAAAAAAAGAAAGAGAGAGAGAGAGAGAGAGAGAGAGAGAGGCACGCGAATAATCGAGTCGAGCGTTCGTCGTTCGTAGAAAAATGGAGTGCGAGGGGAAAGCGGTGAGTTCGAATTCTCTCACGTAAACTCGAGAGTCTTGATCGTAGTAGTCGTACGAGAGAGTCCGGTTCGAGTGGTATCGGCTGATACGACGACCATTGTTTCCTCGACTTCTCAATTAAATCCCCTTAGCGAGAGAGACCTTTCTTCCCCTGTATGTTTTTTTCCTCTTCTTCCTGCTTGCACCGACACTCCCCTTCTCTCTCTCTCTCTCTCTCTCTCTCTCTCTCTCTCTTTTCTTAGCTGCTTCACACATTCTGTATGCGTCCACCTTTCTCTCTCTTTCTCTCTTTCTCTTTACCATCTCTCTCGATCCATGAATGGACGCCTCCGGTCGATTCCAAGAATTTAAAAACGGGAAGGAATTTCTCGAGAAAAGGAGAAAGAGAATGAAAGAGTAAGAATAAGTGAATGTTTCTGTGTATGAGAGAGAGAGAGAGAGAGAGAGAGAGAGAGAGAGAGAGGGTGGGTGGGTGGGAGGGAGAAAGAGAGAGAAAGAGAAAGATAGAAAAGAAGGTGGTGTAGGTAGAAGAGAGACACGCGGTGGGTGTGAGCTACTGGTATTTTATTGTTACCGGCGTGATTTGTGATGTTGCTGCATTGTCGTTCGCCGACGTCGTACACACCGTATGCCGGCATACCGGTTTGTTTAGAGGACTCCGGAACGACGTCTAACGTAATTCCGTTACGAAGCAGCCACGGCAGCAGGCGCGAGCACGGATAACGAGCAAAATTATACGACTCTCTTTCGACGAACGACGTTGGTACCTACCTATATTACGTATATATACATATTTATATGTATATATGTATATTCGTATGTATATATGTATGTATGTATCTATGTATGTATGTATGTATGTATGTATGTATATATGTATGTATGAATGAATATGTATGAATATGTATGTATGTATGTATGAATATGTATGTGTAGTTAACGTTTTATCGCTTTTTCGTGCGATACGCGATACGTGATTTCGTATCAATCGTTCGATTCGATGATCGAGATGATATATACTTGTGGTTTCCATTGCGATTAATTTCGAAAGTTTAGATTTCGAAAGAATAATTGCATCAGACCGATCGGTTGATATTTATTTAAGTGTAAGCATATATATATTTTTTGTATAGTTGCATTATAGTATACATTTTATGCTAATGTCGGGAATAATTTTCACGTTAATTATTATGGGAAATTTTTTTTAGATATCGTCATCCGTCCTCAAGTAATTATAATTCTCTTAATCTTTATTAACCTAATATTGAAAATATTATAAATAATATATTAATTAATATATCTACTAAAAAAAGAATATATATATATATACTACAATGCAATAATAAAATATAATTCATAACATATTATGATTTCATTAAAATTACGTACAACTCATGCGTAACTAACGTACTACGATTTCGATAATACTATAGAGAGAAAAAGAAAGACGCTTTAAATACTTTTAAATATCTTTTCTTTCTTTTTTTTTTTTAAGTCGATCCGTACGTGTAAAAAATTTTATACGCGTACTTGATATTCCTCCTTTCGAAAAAGAAAAGTTTCATTGTGTGCAAAATTTCATGATCGAGTTCAAAAGAGAAAAGAAATGCGAGGCGGCGTGCTAATCACGATTTTCAAGATTAATTGCCTCGTAACGTCGTTTCCCGAAAGGCACATAAAATCCGTCGGTCTCGGTCACGAGACTCGAATATAAATTACACGTTCCTTGAAACACTTGTACTTTCCTGTCCCTTAGTCCCCGCGGTGTCCCATGCCTTCCCTTGGAGAAACACACGTGTAACTGCCACCAATAACATCCACCAAGCCTTATACTGCTTTCTCTCTCTCTCTCTCTCTCTCTTTCTCTCTTTCTCTCTATCTATCTATCTCTTTCTCTCTTTTATTTCTTTCTTTCTTCCTTTCTTTCTTTCTTTCTCTTTGAACTTCTTGGCTTCCCTTATGAGAAAATACTCTTCTTGTCGTTACCCTCCCACGTGATTTACACAGACGAATTTATAGTCTTAGTTTTGTTTCTCGAAGAAATAAAATCATGGTTCATGGTACTTATAAGTCTTATAACATTCTACCATACGCCATGTAAATTGTACTGTTTCTAATGAACTTTTTTTCAATTACGATGATAGCATCGTATATATTCGTATTATATCGGATGTTTTCTGTATTAAATAAAAGGAAAGAAAGAAAGAAAACTCTAAAAAATGATCATTTACAATTAAAATCATTTTTCGTTTTCCAATAATAATGTGAACAGGTATACGAACATTTTCAATGGCTCGACGGATGAAATTCGAGACTCTCGATGTAAACGATGATCGTATTTATCTTTTTATGAGATATCATTACGACAAAAAGAAAGAAAAAAGAAAAAACAATTATACAAAATCATTTTTCTTTTCCAATAATAATGTAAACAGGTATGCGAACATTTTCAATGGCTCGACGAATGAAAATCGAGACTCTCGATGTAAACGATGATCGTATTATCTTTTTATGAAATATCATTACGATAAAAAAAGAAACGAAAAAAAGAAAGAAAAAAGGAAAAAAAGAAAAAAGAAATCGTTACAATTCCGATCGATAAAAGGCAAGTTTCGCTCTCCCACGCTTTCGCGAGCAGTAGAGGTTTCCAGTTTCCTCGTTGGAAGACGACTCGGCTCGGAATTCCTTGATAAGGTGCGATTCGTGCTGCCGTGGGAATCGATTTAGCGCTCGTTAAAAAGGAGAAGGAGAAGGAGAAAGAGAAAGAGAAAGAGAAAGAGAAAGAGTGAGAGCGAGAGACGCACCCGGACGCGGATATACGTAAGTACGCGGCGCGTGCAGCTACGCTGTGTGCTCGAGTATCGACCAGGTTTGCTTCGGTATCGATTGTTTGCTGAGAGACTCGAAGCTCCAAGGGATATCCCGTTTCCATGAGAGACACATAATACTTACATACCGATGATTCTACGAAGAGAGAGAGAGAGAGAAAGAGAGAGAGAGAGAGAGTACCATATCACTGTATCCATCGTAAAATATTATCCAAAATTTCTTTTCATTTTTTTCTCTTTCTCTTTCTTTTCTTTTGGTATTTTTTTGTTTTGTTTTGTTTTGTTTTTTTGTTTTGTTTTATTTTATTTTATTTATTTTTTTTTTCTTTTTAATTTCGTATATTGATCCTGATATAATGCGCATGAGGATTCATCTTGACACGTTCGCTGTTTCGTTGATTTTTATCATTACGATCGACGCTAATGCTGTCGATAATATTTTATTTGTTGGTAGTTGTATTTATTTGTATCGAAAAATAATTTGTTAGGATGTAACGCAATGTTGACAAAGATTTTTGTTAATAAATAACTTAGTCTTATAAAATTTATTGGACAATTATAGATCATTCTTAATTCGAGGAATCAATTTTATATACTTGTCAGTTAGTTAACTATTTTTATATTTCTTAGGATGTTGAAATTTATAAAGAATTTGTTCGAGGTTGACTTGAGAAACGCGTTATAATATTTTTGAATCGATAAGGGTTAATATAAGATATAGAATGATTATTTTATCGTTAACATCAACATTGATTAAGTCTTAAGTAATTAAAAACTGTTCAGCCTCGATTTCGAATGTTGTCAGACTTTCAAACTCTCTTTTGAATACACGTAGAGAGTAGAATACACGAATGGTTTTTTAATTTTTTTTTCTCTCCATAAGAGAAAGGAAAGATTCACGAATTCGAAAGGAATTTTGAAAGTAATTAGAAGTCGACGATTGCGTTACGTTCGTCGACGTTTCACGTTCGAAGTAAAGCAAAGTCACTATTTATTATTCTGTCTATTTAAAAGACAAAAAAGAAAAAAGAAAAAAAAAAAAAAGAAAAAAGAGAATTCATGCCTGCAGCGTTACGAACCGTTAGAAAGGTTTTTTAGATCGCGAATTTGGATCCTTAAAATCTCTCTCTCTCTTTCTCTCTTTAATATTTTTTTTCTTTTTCTTCTTTTTTTCTTTTGCGATCATTACATCGTAACGATCGTCATTAAGGTCTACTTCACGAGAAAAGAATTTTGCGGATAACACGATGGCGTTGATCGAATGTACGACGAACTTAGAACGTAATTATTAGTTTAATTCCCTAACGCTTCTTCCTATGTCTCTCTCTCTCTCTCTCTCTCTCTCTCTCTCTCTCTCTCTCTCTCTCTCTGTCTCTGTCTCTGTCTCTGTCTCTTTCTCCCTTCGTGTCTTTCTCTCTTTCTATCTTAATTCTGACAAATATCGATCGTTCTTTTCCCTCGAACGGATCGCTTGTAGTCATCCTTCACGTTACTAAGTGGGGTGAACGAATCGAGATATCTTCTCTTCCGTCTCTCTCTCTTTCTCTCTCTCTCTCTCTCTCTTTTACGTATAGCGAAACGATCCACGTGTTTATATCTAAATCATTTTTTACCATTAATTACAAAGAACAGGGACAGACAATGATCTATCGAAACTCGATCTTTCTCGTTATCCTCATTATTCAAGACATATATACATATATATATATATATATATATATATATATATATATATATGTATAGAGAGAGAGAGAGAGAGAGAGAGAGAGAGATATGTACTAAAGAATAATAACACTATTTAATAAGGATATTTACTATTTAACCAAGATGTTTAACGAAGAAAAAAATAAAAATGAAAAAAGGAGAAAAAATAAGAATGAGAAAAAAATGGCTATATTTTCAATATTTCGTATTCTCGAGTCGGCCTCGTTACTCAATTACTCAATAGAGAGAGAGAGAAAGATAGAGAATGAGAGAAGGAAGCAAATGTACGAAAGAATAATAACACTATTTAACAAAAATATTTACTATTTAACCAAGCTGTAACGAGGAAACTGAAAAGAAATAAAAAATGGAGAGAAAAAAAAAAAGAGAAAAAGAAAAAAATGGCTATATTTTCAGTATTCCGTATTCTCGAGTCGGTCGACGCGGGCCGGCTTCTCTAGATCTCGAGCACAGATGTGTGTTCCATGGCAGCCGGCCCGAGGCCAAGGATCCATTAACTCACCGCCCACGCGGCTCTTGTTTTCGACACAATCCATAAATATAAGACTGACGTGGTGGAATTTACGCAACGGCCAATTAATATTAATTTTCATTAGCATATTGATATCATTCTACCGTCGAATTGAAACAACAATTTTAGTGATATCTATTCGACAATATCATTCCTTAATATCGTTACATTGTCAAATCGAAATTTCCTTTGAGCGAACTATGAACTCTCCCGTTCTTCGAATTGTATTGGGGAGAGATAAGAAAAAAAAAGAAAAAAGGGAAAAAAGAAAAGAAAGAAAAAAAGATAAGAAAAAGAAAGAGAGAGAGAGAGAGAGAGAGAGAAAAAAAAAGAAAAGAAAAGAGAAAATTTATCATGGGAAGAACAATGGAAGATCGAAGGCCACGGGGGAGGGAAAATAATGGTCGGCTTTACTCTCGCACGTAGCACGTGGTGCACGCGCATTCCTCTCGACGTATGTACCACACCATGAAAACGCATCGTGTAGATGCGTTTACACGCGCGGAAAGTCGTAGCAACGTAGAAGAGAACACGTAGGTATATATATATATATATATATATATATATATATAATATGTATGTATATATATATATATATATGTAGGTATAAAGCGATTCTCGAGAACCAGGGAGGCGGATGTGGCGCTGAAAGACAGCGCCTTGTTACTTAATTCCATGCGCTCGCTTAAATAGAACGACTTAGACTTAAGGTAGTCTGCAAAAATGAAAGACACGCCGTTGTGGACGGCGAAGGAGCGCTTTTATACGTGTGCGTGCATCCGTGCACGTTTGTGTATGTGTGACAGAGAAAGAAAGAGAAAGAGAAAGAGAGAGAGAGAGAAAGAGAGAGAGAGAGAGATAGGGTGGAGAAGGGAAGGGGAACAGTCTCGTTCGTAGGATGTCGGGGGTGCCTACTGGTTTTGATATACGAGCACACCAATACACGATCGAACGGTGTTACGCGCGTGAGTCATATCTGAAACCAGTCCGAGAGAGCAAATGTACGCGTGTGTATGCACACATACATGTATATATATATATTTTATATATATACATATATATATATATATAGCGTTTATACATATTTGTACACATATTTATACGTATATACTTATTTTATATACTTATTTTATATATATATATATACATATATATATCATATATATGCATGATACATGCGCATATATGAATATACATACATATATATATATATATGTATGTGTATATGTATATAAAGATAAGAAAAGACGAGGAACGTGTGTATATACCGAAAGTGGAGGGACCTTTGAATATTTCAGACGAGTCGTATGCGAGCTTGCGTTGTTACGAAGGCGTGTGCGTAATCCTCCTTCGGTGCGTCTCTCCGATCTGGCCACGTGAGATTAAAAGGTCTCCACTCTCTTTTCTCTCTATCTATCTCGGTTTCTCTCTTTCTCTCTTTCTCTTCTTTCTTTCTCTTTCTCTGTCACTCACTCACTTGTTCATTCGTTCGTTCGTACTAAACGCTTTCGTATTCTCCTTCTTCGTTTTTATTTCTTCAACCTCGAAAGAATATGTACGTTGATTCGTCGTATAAATTTTTCGATGTGTGAGAGAACAATATATGGCCCGGATTAATCTTCGAGTTGCGCGAAATTGTTTTCATCTTCTAAGCCGATTCGAAATGCTACTACGATTATCTATTTGTCGTTCACGTTTTAAACATCTCGAATCGATGATCGATAAGTAAAAATATTTTCAATTTATTTCATAATTTCTAATCCTTTTTAGTTCCAAATTAAAAATGATTATATCTCTTTTACATTAATTTTATTATATACATATATATATATTTTTTTAATATATAGATTTCTCGTTTTATATTCGTCAAAATATTTTCGATGAAGAATGATCACGGTCATCGAAGTAGATCTTACTCTTTCTCTCTCTCTCTCTCTCTCTCTCTCATTTTTCCTTTTCCTCTTTCTCTCTCTC
>NC_057685.1:6737070-6742476 GCF_014466175.1 Vespula pensylvanica | reverse complement strand
TCTCTCTCTCTCTCTCTCTCTCTCTCTCTCTCTCTCTCTTTTTCTTTCTTTCTTACGATCCATTAAAGCGAAAGCAGACACGACGAGAGAGGAGAGCTAACCAACCGTTTGATGGACGATAGAAAATAACTCTAGATAATGGAGAAACGAAGTCGTTCGAACGAATAACGTTGGGGCACGGAATTATGTAAATTTTCTTTAGAAAAAGAGAATATAATACCCGGTCACCGTCGATCGGATTATTAATCATCGATCTTCCGAGAGAACAAGGACGACGATATCTCGATTTACTTGAGGACGCAAGTTAACGTTCGTCGAAATAGCTAAGAAAACTTTCCCAACACACACGTGCGCACACACACACATACACAACAACAAATAAGTATATACACTTACACGCATTTACATCAGACCACACAAACACACAATATACATTCATACAAACATTCTCCTATCCGAATTTCTTTCGTTCTATTTTTTCAAGTTACAAGCGATCCGATCGAAACGAAATTATTCGCGCGTAACGCGTGGCTTCGTTACTCGGCTAGCTCGACAATGGAAAATTATTAGAATGGATCGATAAATCAGAGAGCGATAACGCGACGTCGTTTCTCGAGTGGGAAAGGTTCGCTTTTCTACGCGAGGACATAGAGGATCGCCGTTGATCGTGGGCGTTCGATCCCTCGTACGATCTCTCGAAGGCGAATTCGTTAGAAAGAAAACCTTCCGTGAAGGGCTGCTAAATGAAAAATCAAATTCGATTGGAGTTTCATAGAGAGGAGGAGGATGAGGATGAAGATGAGGAGGAAGAAGAAGAGGAGAAAAAAGAAAAAGGGTGGAGAATAAAGCATAGAGAGAAAGAGAGAAAGAGAGAAAGAGAGAGAGAGAGAGAAAGAAAGAAGAAAAAGAAAGAGGAAGGAGTGGAACATACATACATACATACATACACACACACACATACATATATACGTATATACATACATACATACATACATAGAACGTGGCAGTTGGCGTGCAGCGTAGAAAACGAAACAATAATTCGTGCGATCACAATGCACGAAGCAGCATTGTGGACGCGGGGTCAGGAGCGTATCTATCGGTGGTCGCAAGTGGTGTAACAATACTACTAAAAGCTCTTCTGTGTATATGCGTGTATATATGTGTATAAATCTTTCGTATCTTTCTCTCTCTCTCTCTCTCTCTCTCTTTTTCTTTCTTGCTCTCTCATCATCACGAGCGTATCTGCCTCGAGCCAGCAGCATCACCAGGACCACTAGGAGGCGAGCGAACTCTTGGCGTATCCACCCACGACGTGGCATACTGTAACGAGGCTACAGTCCATTAAGTGCGTGCGGCTATTATGGCTAATGCATTATGAAGTAATAAAAAACGGGAACTATAGCACAGCGTCTTTCTCTCTCTTTCTCTCTCTTTCTCTCTCTCTCTCTTTCTCTCTCTCTCTTTGTCTTTCTTTGCACGCGCCCAGAGTGAACCGGACCACATTCCACGTCAGAAAAGTATATGTGTTGGTATTGTATGTGTGTACACGCCGATTTCAACGAACGTTAGTTTCTTGACGCTACCCGATGCTCATCGATAGAGACCATCGAACTCTTCTACGTGAGATACTATAGGTATATATGTAGGTATATACATTCTAAGTAAATAAGTAAGTACATGTACGTATGTATATATCTATGTATGTATGCATATATGTATGTGTCGATATCGTGCATCGGTTCGGTTAGAAGTCTCCAGTTGTAAATCAAAGACAATTGCATTAGCCATATATCTAAGGATTTTGTATCGCGTGGGAATAATTGTTTGAGTCGCGACAACACGGTGTCGTTTCAACGTCTCACCGATCCCGTTTCTTCTATTATTTCGATAGATCGATACGACGATTCCTCCTTCCGGTCACACTCGCTCTTCGAGATCGCTCAAAGAAGGAAGTAAAGTAGGAAGTCTTGAAATCTTTAGAACGGGGGAATATAATAATAGGGCAAGAGAGAAAGAGAGAGAGAGAGAAAGAGAGAGAGGGATCCTTCGTGATACGATAGGGGTTGTCGCGTCTAAAACGTGTAAAACGAGAAGGAGAAGAAACAACCCTTTTCCTTTTTCTTCCTTCCTGTCTTAACCGAAACGCGAATGATGTTTTATCTACTACCTTAGGAAATTGTCGACGATCTAAAAATATCTCTTCTCTCTCTCTCTCTTCTCTCTTTCTTTAGAATTTTTCCATTTTTTTCTCTGTCTCTTTTCTAGTTTTCTCTCTCTCTCTCTCTCTCTCTTTCTCTCGTTTTCTCTCTTATCTCTTTTTCTGTTTCTTTTTTTCTTCTTCGTATTTCTCTGTCTTTCCACCACCCTCGACCGAGAGACGCGACTCGTCGGCCATATGGTCCGCGAGGGAGAGATAAAAAATTCATATTTTCACCGTGGAAGGGCTGAGGACGCGGTGAGTGTATTTTTAAAAGCACGCGCCTCGAGAGAGCGTTCATTCAACTTTTCCTCTCCTTGGTACTCGACGATTCTTCAAATCTAGTAATTCCACGTCCTCTATATCTCTTTCTTTCTCTATCTTTCTCTTTCTCTTCCTTACTCTTACTCTTATTGTTACTCTATTTGAAAGAACCCGCATGGAAATGATCTCGAATTATACATTTTGTAAATAATCAAATATCAATTATTAATATCGATTGATTCGAACTATTTCTAATTTGCCGATTAAAAAGGTTCATTAGAAACGTCTTATTGATCTAATATTATTATCATCACATTCAATGTTATTAATATTATTTTATATTATTAACATTTCCATGTTGGATATTATTAACGTTCAAATAATATTCACTTTTATTTACCTATATTTCTTTTATTTTCCTTATGCTTTTACCTTGAAATTCCACAAATGTCCAAGAGGGGAGAGAGAGAGAGGGATTCTCGTCGTTTCAGCTGTCCATTAACGTTCTTCTTCAAATTTTTCTCTCCCTTCGAGACTGAATCCATGGATCTTTCGATCGTGGAAAGATATTACCATCGTGCGTAGAGCCTGTCGACTACCTGGAATCGAAAACTTTTTCTTTTTCTTTTTTTTCTTCTCGATCCACCCCTCCCCGTCCGATCCGTTATTCAGGGGTGCGTCCTCGCGTCTAATGGTTTTTCTCATAACGGAACGAAGAAACCCTTTTTTTCTCCTCGAAATGCAAACCCCGGCGCGAGTACCATCGTTCTCTCTTTCTCTCTTTCTCTCTCTCTTTCTCTCTCCCTCTTACGATTTTATCGAAGGTTTTTAAATCACGCGAAACAACGCGAGTCGTTCTCGTGAGATCGAAGAAACGCGATACTTTATCGACGCCTTCGAAAGAAGGACTCTTTGGTAAAAACCTCTATCCAATCTATTTCTAGAGAAAAAAAAAAAGAAAAAGAAAGGGTTCGCCCTCAACCCTTTCCTTCCATCATCGAAGAACCTAACGGGTCACAATTTTTTCCCACATTCTACTTTTCCAAATTGACTACCTGCTTTTCTTTCTTACGTCGACGATCGCCCGGATTTTTTTATTTCCTGTTTTATTTAGAATATTCGTTTTTGTTTTTTTCTTTTTCTCTTTCCTTTTTTATAAAAGAAGACCTACTTACTTATCCTTTAAAGAGAGAAAGAGGGAGAGAGAGAGATTTTTAATTTCATCCTCTCTTTCTCTCTCTCTCTCTCTCTCTCTCTCTATCTCTTATTATTTCTTTCTCGCTGTTCTTTTCATGACATCGGCTACGGGTTCGATAAATCAAGAAGATTCAAACGAAGAATAGAAAGCAACTAGAAAAAAAACAATCGTCCCTTTTCATATAAACGAATCTATACGATTTTAATCGTTCATAGTCACAAACCACCCGCACACCATATAAAAATGATCTTGCGGCGAAGGTCCCTATAGGTAAAGAAAGAATAAAATGGATGGTACCATCATCATAAAAACGATCTCTTTTTTTTTTTTTTTTTTTTCTTTCTTTATCGGTCCTTTCTAATTTAGTCTCGAGCACGTTTCTAATCGAGTTCTACGGATATTACGATAATGCTTTTCAGTGCAACAAACGAGCGAGCATGTCTCCGGCACGAAAAAAGGGAGGTACCAGGTTCTTACGGGGAGGCGAGAACGCTGCTACGTTATTGGACGAAAACTTACCCTCGTTCGCGTATCGTCGCGCTACCCTTCGTTGCACCGGCCGAGCCTGCGCTCTCAGACCATTACTTTGTTCTCGCTTCCGCATTGGAACGAAATTTGCATAGGGAGTTTGGGATTCGGGTGAAATAAAAGGGACGGCATAAGGGACGGAGTTTCAAATTTTCGTTACGTTTAATTATACGTGATTTTAACCATCGCAAATCGTTCGAACGATTTTCTTATAAAAATCATTCCTATTTAATATGTATATTTCGAACATTATTTATCCGCATTTATATATGTATATATATTTTTTTAACATTTATCTTTATATTCAATAATTTTCATACATATAATTATATATATACACATATATATATATATATATAATATCTAATATAAAAAATGAATTTCCATTTCAGGATAACACCCAATTCATCATGAAAGAAATCGAAATCAAGGCTCGGTTAATAGCCCAACCAACGCGGTATCAACCGGGAGAGTTCGCGATAAGAATCGCAAAAAGAACTGGACGACGTAAAAACGAGTGGGAGTGTCCTTCGAAAAGGGGTTGCGATTGGCCAGTGGAGTCCTTTCAATATATATACGAACCTACCAACGGCTTTACCCTACTCACCCTCGGACGATAGAAAATGAGTTTTCGAAGCTAACGATGCAGGAGTTTCATTCGTTTTAATCCACCGATCGATAGAGATCTTACGATCGAGGACAACAAAAAGGGGGTTGTTAATCGTTAGTGAGAAAAAGAGAAGAAAAAAAGGATGAGGGAGGAGGGATGGTGATGGTGATGGTGATGGTGATGGTGATGTTGATGGTGATGGTGGTGGTGATGGTGGTGAGTAATGTAGACGACGAAAAGAAGGAGAAGGCATCGCGACGTCGGTGGACGTCGAATTCTCTCTCTCTCTCTCTCTCTCTCTCTCTCTCTCTCTCTCTCTCTCTCTCTCTCTCTCTATCACTCTTTCTTTCTTTCTCTCTCTCTCTCTATCCGTCTCTCCGTCTTTCTATCTCCCGGAGGCGGGGAGATATAGTTTGCGCGCGCGCGCTCAGGGGTGGGGCATCACTCGGCTGGGTCGAGCCGTTCGACGAGTGGTGGGGCTCGCGGAATCGAAGATGCCGAGTAGTGGGGGGTCTTCTCGCGCTACCGAACCTCCTCCGTCTCCTTCTCGGTTAGTTTCGTCTCTCTCTTTCTTCCTAGTACCGCTTGGCGGCGGTGGTGGTGGCGGAG
>NC_057685.1:6729570-6734570 GCF_014466175.1 Vespula pensylvanica | reverse complement strand
CGTCGAGAGTATCTCGAAATCGACCATAGTCGATCTCGATCGACTTCGATATATGTTATCGATTACTATGTAGAAAAGTAAGTAAGACATTCAAAGATCATTTATTCGAGAAAACTTTTTATAGCTTGCCAGGAGGGTGAACAATTTTCGAATAAATATATATATATATATATATATATATATATAAGCATTCTTTCTGAAAATACAATATTAGTTACAAAATATTTGAATTATTCTCGCTCGAGCGTTCGTCGTCGTCGTCGTCGTTGTCGTCGTTGTTCTTCGTCGTGCTTTATCGCGTTTAAAAGCTGTAAAACAAGTTGGCATTTACTTCGCGCCATGAGACGACGAGTAAGACGACAAAGAACGAACTCATTTTTAATTTACTATATTCGAAAATTTCCTTATCTTTTGTTTCATCGTATTATCGTATACTCGGTCACGTTAATACAGATTTAACGTCGTCGGAATTGTTTCGAAAATTTTTCACGTAGGAAAAAAAATCGTTCGAGAGTAGAATATGTGATTGTGTCTGAATGTGTGCGTGTGTGTGTGTGTGTGTGTGTGTGTGTGTGTGTGAGAGAGAGAGAGAGAGAGAGAGAGAGAGAAAACGATATATCTCGTTGTTCGCGCCAAAACATATTTGTCTACTTTTATGCTCGGCGGTAAATCAGAGTTTCACGTGATTGCATAGATTTGTTGATCCTTTTTGGTCCTCTCTCTCTCTCTCTCTCTCTCTCTTTCTCTGTCTCTGTCTCTATCTCTGTCTCTATTTTTCTGTCTGTCCGTTTCCCTCATTTTCTTCTAACATTTTCTACGATTGACGTCCAAAAAACATGTATTCTTAATCGAGATCGAGAAAACGAAAGTAGAATATCCCGGGCAATGAATGTTAGTTTCGAATACAAAGGTGGCCGCCTTTGAATTTTATAAAATAGTTCCTCAACTATCCCGCAATAAAATCTCGAATAGTATTCGTTTTTTTTCCCCATTTCTCGGAGTTCTATTGCAGACGATGATCTTCGTCGATCGAATGGAAATGGCACCGAACGACGTAACTAGGTAAACGTTATTTTCGGAATTCTTAGGAAAAGTTTTAATTTAACAACGTATAACGAATCCAACAAATGCTAACAATTTCTTTAACACGCGTTAACACTCGTCGGTAAGATTCTCATTAAGTAAATTTTCATATGAATGTCCAAAGATTGAGGAAGGAGTAGGAAGAGTAAGCAAAGAGAGGACCGATCAACGTAAACGTTATTTTTTAAACAGTCCTCTACCTTTTCTTTCTCGTTTTCTCTTTTATTTTATATTATTCTTATATTTTTTCCTTTCCCATTTCTCCCTTCGTAGAAAATTGTATTCGTCGTTAATACGCGAATGTCGGTTAAATCAATAAAATAAATAAAATTTCGTAAACGTTAAACAAAGTTTCGATTTCGAGTTGCAAAACAAAAAGAAAAGGAGATCTCTCGTACGACATTAGCAACGAGCCCGATGCAAATTCTAATTCATTCAAAGTAGAGGATTCCGTGGAAGGAAAGCAAAGAAGGTGAGGTAGGGTGAGAATTTGGGAGGGGAGGGGATGAAGAGGTAAGGAAGGAAGAAAGGAACGGGTTCTAGTTTCGTCGCGAGCTTTCTTTCGCGACCTTGCACCCAAAGAATTCGACCTCGATTCCAGGCGAAACAGGAAGGTTTCCCTCGCGAGATTATGTCATTTCCGTTCTCGTCTTGTTTTTGCCTTTTCCCACGGAAGTCGTCGCGGCGCTGCCTCTCTCGACGCCCACCTCTTCCAGCATCTCGTTTTTGCCGCGCGCCAGCACACTGTGCACATTTCTCTGTCCCTCTCGCACATTCTCTCTGTATATATTCTACCTCTCTCTCTCTCTCTCTCTCTCTTTCTCTTTCTCTTTCTCTCTTTATCTCTATGTCTATCTCTCTCTTTCGCCCGAGCAAAAGTTTTCTTTCGACGTTCGTCGATAGAGATTCGTCGTAATTTTTTTTTCCGTTTGTTCGTCTCTCTCTTTCTTTTTTCTTTCTTTTTTTTTTTTTCAATAGAGAGAACCACTCATAGTCGAGCAACGGACGCGACGACGGCATCGCTAATTAGCATTAATTAAGAAGTGATTTGTAGTTGTTAATATATTCCTATTTCTCTCTCTCTCTCTATCTCTCCTTTTCTAATAGACTCGCAAAGTTTCTCGTAACCCGACCTTCGTAACGCATTATCGTGAATAAAGCTTTCCCAATTTGTTATTCGTTGAATTCGAATTCGTCGTAGTTTTATTTTCACCTTTGAACAAACGAAAACGATCGATTGACCCAACCATTGATTCGGTCGCCGAAAGACGAGAGTTGTATGTTTTTAATAACGATAACGTATTAACATCGAGAACGTTATCTATCTGAGCCGTATTAGTAGAGTTTAATAGTAACTACATCCGCACCGCCCTCGCTCTCCCCACCACTACTTTTTCTGGCTCCTTCGACGAAGATTACAACTCGAACGAGAGACTTGGTTGGAACGACGAAGAGCGATAAAAGAGACGTAAAAGAGAGGAAAGGGAAGCGTGTTGGTACATACATACAAAGGAGAGGAGGGGAGAGAGAGAGAGAGAGAGAGAGAGAGACAGAAGAAGGTGGAAAGAGAGTAAAGGTTGGTCCTGAATGTGGCTGCTGTTGCGAGTAAGAGAAAGAGGGAAAACGACAGGTAGCGAGACGAAGATAGAAGGTACTTACTCGCGAAACGAAGGGTGAGGAGAGAGAGAGAGAGAGAGAGAGAGAGAGAGAGAGAGAGAGAGATGGAATAACGTAGTAGAGGAAGAAAAGCTCGAAACAATTGGAGGCGCGGAGGCGGCCGCATTTCATGTTGCTTGGCATCGGCTCCCTTTAAAGAGTCTCTTGCTTTTTGTTAGCTCTTCGAAAATTATGATTGTTTGTCCGCGAGATTTACTGCTCGGAGGCCCCCTTGGCGCGGCACATATGTGTATATAGTATATACGTACATATAAGGTGCCCTCGAGGGGTATACCTTTCTCTCTCTGTCTCTCTCTCTCTCTCTCTCTCTTTCTGTATATCTCTCTCTCCCCTTGCGTCTTCTCGAAAGCGCTGACGGAGGGAGAAGGAACTCTCCTCCGAGTTTACCGAGATTAAAGAATCTGGAATTTACTGCGCTCGTTACCAAACTTAAACTTATCTATCTCTCTCTTTCTCTCTCTCTCTCTCTCTCTCTCTCTCTCTTTCTCTCTCTCTCTCTCTTTCTCTCTCTCTTTCTCTCTCTTTCTGCGTCTTTCTTTCTCTTTCATTCTTTCTTTTACTCATCTTTATCCGACTACATTCCACCATAAGGTAATCTCGAGAACGAGATTAGAGAGCTCTTGTTTGATCATCGCCGAGAGATTCGTCCCGTAATCTACGGATCTTTTTGCAAAAAATTTTTTTAAAGATTTACCCGAATCGTTCGAGAATTACATATAACGGCAATAACCTTGAATGAAATTCATTTCGAGAAAAATAAGTATTTAGAAATTTCGTATAGGGAGAAGAAACAGAGACAAAAAAAAAAGAAAAAGAGAGAGAGAGAGAGAGAGAGAGAGAGAGAGAGATTCCGCGAAGTTAGTAGCAAACATTAGTGTAATACTAAGACCAAAGGAGGGAGAAACGTCGGAGGAGGAGAATTTTAAGAGGGTCGTGAACGCGATATAAAATCTTTTTAGCGTGAGTCGCGGCGTTATTTCGCCAAGTGCAAGAGCATTATCGGATTTCGGTAAGAATTTTCATCGTAAAACGACCAAGACTTTCTCTCTCTTTCTCTTTCTCTTTCTCTCTATCTTCCTCCCTGTCTCTCTTTCTCTCTCTCTCTCTCTCTCTCTCTCTCTCTCTCTCTCTCTTTATCTTTCTCCGTTTCTCTTCGTTTCGGTCCGCTTGCTGTATATTCGCCTGATTTATTTCGGATCTTATTGTACCTCCGAACTAAACCAGTCCGGACTCTCGCGTACAACCAAAAAGTGGCTTCCCTCTCTCTCTCTCTCTCTCTCTCTCTCTCTCTCTCTTTCTCTTTCTCCATCCCTTTTCTCTTTTCTTCTTCTTCTTCTTCTTCTTCTTCTTCTTCTTCTCTCTTTCTTGAGCCGCTTCGAACGATCGCTCTATAAATTTCACGAGTCTTTCGAACCCTATATTTTCTCGTTATCCTCGCGTTTTGCACGACACGTTTTATTAAAGCACGGTAATTTTACGAGGTCCAGCCTTCTCCTCTCGCGTACGATCCTCTCTTTTTTTCCATCCCCTTTCATCTCCCTTCCTCCTCCTCTTCCTCCTCCTCGTCTTTTGCTTCTCGCTCGCTCGAGCCAAATTCGCCGTAGGTATCGTTTTCTTTTCTTTTTTGTCTTTTTTTTTTGCTTCTCTGATTCCCCTCTCTCCTCCCTCCACCCCTCTCTCTTTCTCTCCGCGAACCTTCAGCATCGTTATTCGGATTCGATATTTCATAAAAACGACGAAGGACGATGATCGTAAAGGACGACCTGATTGCCAATCGATCGTTACATACTTATTCTCGACGTCTCTTCTCGCGAGATACTTTCTCAAATTCTTTTTTTTTTTTTTTTTATTCTTGACCGTCACTAAAAATGATTTCGAAGTGTTAGAAGAAGGAGAAGAAGAAGGAGAGGAGAAGAAGAAGAAGAAGAAAGAGAGGAGGAGGAAGAAGGTCAGAAAAGAAGGACGAAAATCGCGAGTAGAGGATGTACGTACGTACGTAGAGACAGACGGATGGACAGACGAACGGACCCCATTCTTTTCTCCCTCCTTTACTGCCGCCACCATACACCTCCCTTCTCCCATACACCTCGTCCCCCTTCTCTTCCTTTTCTTCTTCTTCATCTTCTTCTTCTTCTTCTTCTTCGTTCTCGGGAGACCGAGAGAGAAAGACCGAGCACGGCAGTAAAAGGCCTAAAGTTTTTAATACTTTCAGTTGTTTTTATGGCGGCTGGCGTTTGCTC
>NC_057685.1:6717070-6727070 GCF_014466175.1 Vespula pensylvanica | reverse complement strand
TTTATTACATTTATTATTATCAAAGAATAAGAAAGAAACAAAACCAAACTTACTAAACGAACACGTTAAGATTTAGGATATCAAAAGATCGATTATAAACGAAATACGAAAAATCCATATTTTCTAAAGGTGGAAGGGAATAATTAAAGAATCTAAAAATCATTGTCGTCGATGGTATCGAATTTTTCGAGGAGGAGATGCCGATGATGAATTATTATTGGTAGGATGATCTTCGGCACGGAGTTCGCCTACAAAGAGAGGAAAAGAAAAAAAAAAAGAAAGAAAGAAAGAAAGAAAGAGAGAAATAAATAAAGAAAGAAGGAAATAAAGAAATAAATAAAGGAATAAAGAAAAAAAGAAAGAAAGAGAAATAAAGAAAAGAGCAAGGAGTCCTCCTCGGTAGGCCGATCGAAGCTTCGTCCGTAATTTCAGATAGAAGTCGGTGTCTGCCGGGTGTTATTAAACTCGATAGGCCAGCCCGACGTTTCTTCTCCCTCGCGGGTGTTCCACGGCTTCAATTTAAATCGGTGACTCTGCTCTTCTGTCTCTCCTTCTACCCCTCTCTCTTTCTCTCTCTTAACTACACGTACGCGTACCTATCCTTCTCTCCTCGTGCCAACGACGAAGACGAAACGATGAAGAAGAAGAAGAAGAAGAAGAAGAAGAAGAAGAAGAAGAAGAGGATCGTTGCTTCAGGGGCCCTTTCTCGATTCGTTTCTTCGTTTCTTCGTTCATTCGATCGTTCCACAGGTTCGAGCAAACGTACGAGTACGAAAGAAACGGAATAAGATCTACAAGCTGGACCGAAGAGGAATATAAAAGGCATGAGAGAGAGAGAGGGAGAGAGAGAGAGAGAGAGGGAGAAAAGAACGAGCGCGCGATGTTCCTTCGAGTTTTAACGATAACGACCGGTTATTAACTCGTGATAATTATCGATTTTAATTATCGACGCGAGTCGCCATTAACCACCGACCAGGACCTCTTTTCTTCGTCCTCTGATTTATACTTTTTTTTTTCTTTGTCTCTTTTTCTTTCCCTTTCTTCTTCTTTTTTTCTTTTCCTTCTTCTTCTTCTTCTTTTTCTTCTTCTTTTTCTTGAACGATTCGCGTTGAAATTTTCTACTGAAATTTTGATCACTCTAAAATAAATAAATTTCTCGATATCTCCTATGAATTATTTCAATGAAATCGTTGGAATATGCACTAGTATACGTATCCTTGTTCGATCATTTGTCATTTGATATTGACAAGTCAATGCCACGCGACGTGAGCCAAGAGGAGATATCATTTGTCATGCTCGATACTTTCCTCGGTCTTTTTCTTTCTTAATGGCCAGACAAAGTACAAATTTTGTTCTATCTGAGTATCGGCTATCTATATCGTTTGATTAATTCCGTTTTTAAAACATCTTGGAAAATGCGTGCTGATAATGTATGTTCGTATCAAAAAAAAAAAGAAAAAAGAAAAAAAGGAAAGAGAAAGACAGAAAACGAAACGACGAGAGAGGGAGAGGGAGAGAGAAATAGAATGAATGAAACGAAACTACTTCGTATACTAATTAGATATAGGTATTGCGAATGATTAGTTATAATTTATAGCCACGCACGGTCGCGTTAAAATTTTAAAGAGCGTAAAGTAAAAGGATCGATTATTACTATTTCAGGCCGTCGACGCCTTGATACTTTGAACTGGATTTAAAAAATAAAAAAGAAAGAAAGAAAAAATGATATAAAAAAGAAGTAAATAAAGAGAGAGAGAGAGAGAGAGAGAGAGAGAGAGAGAGAGAGAGAGAGAGGGAGAGAGAAACAGAGACAGAGACAGATAAAGAAAGATAGAAAGAACAGTCGTAATACTCGAAGAAAAAAAAAAGAGGACAGAGACAAATGGATAGATCAACGGATAGTCTAAGCAAATGTAAAAGATCGAAAGGAAAGAACGTAAAACGTAGCAGTACCGTATAACATTTTATTCGTACGGAAGGATTCATGCAATGCAAATTCCGATCGTTCTCGACGACGACGAGAACGACGAGAACGACGAGGACGACGAAGACGACAACGATGATGACGATGACGATGACGATGACGATGACAACGTGTAATAAAGCGTACACGACGTACGCAATGCGCATGCGCGTTAGTTTCGGCGAAAGAAAGGGGAAAAGAGAGGGGGTAGAAGAGGGGAAGGGGAAAGGAGAAGGATGTAAAAAAAAAAAAAGAAGATTCGTAAAAAGGTACCAGAAGAATGGTGGATCTTTTTTTTCCCTTTTTATTTCATAAGTATATTCCGTATCGTAGAGTATGCGCGTTCTGAAAAATTCTTGAGGAAGTATCTGAAAACAGGAAGTAGTCAGGAGGAGTGTCTCTTTGCGACCGGTTCTTCTTCTCGTGTTTCCACGACAACGACGAAAACGACGAAGAGGATATATATAAAGGATGAAAAGGACGAAAACGACAACGACAACGGGTATATCGAGAATAAGGATAAGGAATGATCGTCGCAGAAGTTCGACCGTTATTCAAGAATTAATTCATAATTAGAGCGGCCCACCTATCGTGAGCCTAACCCACATTCCATCGAGAGCGGAGGCTTATACACAGCCTCCAGCTTTCCAGCTTTTCTTCTTTTCTTATCGTATTCTTGCTCTTACACATGCATGTTAATATACATACGCGTATATAGGAAGAGAGAGAGAGAGAGAGAGAGAAAGAAAGACAGAGAGAACCTTCTTTATCGGTTATCTCTTTTCCTCTAACACGAGTTAGTTTATGTATATAGCTAGTAGGTATAGGTTACTACTAGGTATATATATCTGTATTGGAGCGAGTGAACCCATTGCTATTTTGCATGACACGATGGTGTTGGTGTCAGTGCTTGATGTTGATGTTGGTTATGCCGTTGGTGTATACTAGTATGGCTTTTATCGCGAGTACACACCGAGCTACGCACAATCGAAGAACCTGCGTGCCGTGTCACGAGTTGTGTAGTAACTATCGTCGTCGTCGTCGTCGTCGTCGTCGTCGTCGTCGTCGTCGTCGTCGTCGTTGTTGTCCGCTTGACTACTCTTGGCTTTTAGTTCAACGATATGCTTATGTGTATGAGAGAGAAAGAGGGAGAGGGAGAGAGAGAGAGAGAGGGAGAGAGAGAGAGAGAGAGAGAGAGAGAGAGAGAGAGAGAGAGAGAATGAGACACTCCTCGGGAAGAATGCACGAGTCTATTCTCAAGAGTGGATCAGCTGATTCGTTGATCTTACATATCGATCATTAGATTTAATATTTTCTTTTTCTGTGATCTTAAAAGATATCTCGATTATAATACGATGAATTCGTTTCTTGTTTGTTCGTTGATTTGTTCGTTTAATTCTCAGTTGGCGTCATACCTATGTAATTTGATTTCGAAAGAAAGGGATTAGAAAGTTCCAAAATTTGATACTTTCTCTCTCTCTCTCTCTCTCTCTCTCTCTCTCTCTCCTTCTCTCTTTTTCTCTCGTATTCTTTTGTGTCATCATCTTTTATGCGATACGAAAGGCGTTATTAGATTTATGATAACGCAACGACTGACTGTACTACTGCCCTGTGCCGTATCTATTTAAATCGAGCTGAGATAGTCGAGTTTCATAGATCGAGACATTAATCCGATTGCCTAGAGGAAATTCCTTTGAGATATCGGGGAAATGAGTTATATGCCGTTTCTTCGCGTTGTGAGGATTCTTTTTTTTTTTCTTCTCTCTTTCTGTTTTCTTCTTTTCTTTTTGTTCGTCTTCTCAAACGAACATAAACGGGTGCACAGATACCTACGCGCATGAACACACACTTTTATTATCCTTAATTTATGAGAAGCTTAATCTCGATCCAGTATAGTCTTCTGACCATTTTTTTTTCTTTTTCTTTCTTTTTTTTTTTTTTTTTTTTTTTTATCAACCGCTTGATATCGGTATTGAAGTATCTTCTTTTTGGTCGAATCGTAAGAAGGAAGTGGTAGAGAAATCGTAAAACTCGATTTGTGGTAAGCGATATCGAACGGCCACGGTCGACTCGCGCTATCGCAAGTGTACCTGCTTCCGATGATAGTAAAGTCGCTCTTTACCGTACGAAAGGATATATATATATATATATATATATATATATATATATATATATATAGAGAGAGAGAGAGAGAGAGAGCAAGGAGACACTCCCGAGAGGAAGAATGCATCGGCCACTTGCAAGTAGGTCAGACTCGCGAGTTTGCGTTCCAACAGGCGATCGACATTTTTGATCTTTCAACAGGTTGCTTGATAATTTCTTTTTTCCTTTTCTTTTCTTTTCTTTTCTTTTTATTTTTTATTGTTTTTTTTTTTTTTAGATGGGTTAAGCACTTATTTTTGAGAATAATTAACAAATGATGGCGATTAGATCTCATTTATTTTTGAATAATTAAATCTTACGTCTTTCATGCGATCAATGTTGATTAGGTTTTTTATTTACATGTTCATGATAAGTTTCTTTTCGAGCGAATGGAGGAGGCCCCCTTTTTTTTTTTTTTTTTTTACAAAATCACATTTCATCTTACGTTCTCGGACGATAAATTCTTTTTTTTTTTTCTCTCTTAGATTTTCTCGCAAATAACGACGATCAGATTTCACCAGTCATTTGAATGATCAATTTTTCTCAAATTTTCTCGCAACAACGAACGACAATATAGATCTTACCTATTTCTCTCTATGATAAATATTTTTACTTATCTCACGTTAACTAACGACGATTAGATTTCATCCATTTTTGTGATGATAAATTTTTTCAAAGGCTTCCTCACAATGACGAAGATTAGATCCCAACAATTCTCTTCTTTCTTTCTTTCTTTCTTTCTTTCTTTTTTTTTGAAGATAAGTCTTCCTCGTCCTTGCGATAACAACAACCAAGATCCAATTTCTTTTCTCTTCTAACAAAAAACCTAATCGATTAAAACGAAGATAGTCTTTCGAGCGATTTAGATATATCTTTCAAAGTGTGAGATTTAATATCGCCTTAAAAAAAAAAGAAGACAGTAAAAAACAAACAAACAAACAAGCAAACAAACAAACGAGGAAAAAAATATTAAAGAAAAGCGTTCGATTACATCATAACGATAAAAAAAAAAAAAAAAAAAAAGAAACGTACGTGATAAAGCGAAGAATTTCGACAAAAGCGGAAATCGATCGATTCTCGCTGACGTCGAGCATAGGGGGGTCGTCGGCCTGAACTCGTAGGAGGTGGATCGCGTGTTTTCTCGAGTTCGCGAGCGTGTGTTGCACCACCTCCTTCTCCTCTTTACTTTATCGTGCTCCTTCGACGAAAATCATCGTCGCTGGTTCCGGTCTCGATCGCGGAAAATCGAAAGAGAAAACAATTTCTCGAGAAGGAAGAAGGTAACACTGCTCGAGGATCGATCCGGTCGTTGCCCGGTTCGTTTATATTTCGCTCGTAAAAACAAATCGCAATCGTGATTTCGTCAGAACGATGAAGAACGACGATGTTATTTAAAAAACGAAGATCTCCTCATTCAAAAGCCGTGCGATATATAATATTAAATCTTTAAACCAAAATAAAAGAAACATTTGAAAATAGAATCGATCGATTGAGATTGATTCAATTATTTGCTCGTTCTTTCTTTATCGTTTTATTAATTATTTAATCAATTTATTAATCATTAATTTGATTGATAAATTAATCGATCGGTGGATCGATCGACCGATTAATTAATTAATTAATTAATTAATTAATTAATTAATTGATTGATTGATTAATTAATTAATGGATTGATCGATCGATTGATTAATTTTTTTTCTTTTTAATGATCCTTGACAAAAGCAATGCGTTTTATTACACGGCTGCGAATTTAATTGCTTACAATTAAATCGTAAAATTTTCGAGACATTCATTGTCAAAATCGTCCACGTGGAAAACGGGATTACGAAATTTTGAAAAACGATGTGACGCGTCTCGCGTCTCGCGAGAATCGAGCGGAACGAGATGAAGACGAGAGCGTGACCGCCGGGACTGGCCGGGCCAATCGTAAATTTAAATTTAGAGAAAGAGAGAGAGATAGAAAGAGAGAGAGAGAGAGAGAGAGAGAGAGAGAGAGAGAGAGAGAGACGGAAAGAAAAACAGAGAAAGAGAGAGAAAGACAGACAGAAAGAAAAAGAGAAAGAGAAAGAGATAGACAGACAGAGATACGTGATGAGAACAATACTATTACTATCTCTCTCTCTCTCTCTCTCTCTCTCTCTCTCTCTCTCTCTCTCTCTCTCTCTCTCTCTCTCTTTTTCTTATTCTTTCTTCCTCTTTTTTTCCATACTTTTTTTACTTTTTTTCGTCTACACGACGAATCCACCATGGTGGCAGAGATCTTTTAGAAAAACTATCATCCCCTCTCCCTTTCTCCTCTTCTCTTCTCTTTTCTTCTCTTCTCTTCTCTTCTGTTCTTTCAAACGTTTCCTCCTTTTTCGCTAGCGCCCAGCCAAATTTGAATTTCAGAAAGAGTCGCGGATTGGCCGGGTTTTATCGTAAATTGTCGTTAGGTCTCTTGGAAAAAGTTGTTCCGATTTTCAAGTCCCCCGTGATACTCGTCGTCTCGTCTCAATAAGGAGACGATCGTTCTTTCGGCGTAAAGGTGGAAGGGTGCTGTCGTTGGTTAGGACGATTGAGAAGGGGAAACCCTTTTCGTTGAGAGTCCTCGTAAGAAAGCGACGTGCTACCGGCTTTATCCTTTTTTTTTCCCTCGACCCTCCCTCGAGATCACCTCAGAGAGAAAGAGATAAAAGTGTCTACCCCTATACCGATTTCGTTAGTCTTTAGTTGACGTGATTATTCGGATAATTAATCGTCTGATTATTTCTGTAAAAACATTTTTATCTTTTGCTTCCTTTTGCACCTTCGACTTTTTGACGGAACGATTATTGTCGTTGAAACGTCGTATTAACAAATTTATAAATCATTGTTAATTTTCTTTTTCTTTTTTTTTTTTTTCTATTTTTTCTTTCTAATTTTTCGAGTCGTAACGATAAAAATTTGACGTAATGCGTGAAGCATGCTTTTGGCATAACACTCGATCATTATCGATACAGTTATATTCTATCAAATACTATTTAATATCTGCTTTATTATATTAATATGATATTGATATTTAAATATAAACTGTCGATTAATATTATCCGAGGAGGAAAGAAAATTGGATAAGCATTAAAAAAATTATCTTACACGAATGAACAACGAAGAGAAAAATTAATTAAATGTCATTGGAACTGTTCTTTCCCCATCGAAAAAAAAAAGAAAAAAAAAGAGAGAGAGAGAGAGAAAAGTAGGAAGAGACGTTCAAGATTAATCTATAAAAATACGATGACAGGATATCTAAATCTCTGAAAGGGAGTCATTGTTTTCGTAAAAGTATTTTCGCTTTACAAAGAGGGCAATTTCGATGAGAAAGAGGAGAGAGCGAGAAAGAGAAGAGATCTCGAGGCTGATTGATAACGCTGGTCGACGCGTTGGACGTCTCGTCGAGGGGCCCGAGCGCGTTTTTAGTGACAATCCTCTGAGAATTTAGTGGAACACCTCTTAATCGTCCGTATACGCGGAACACTCGTGTCTTCGTCGCACGTTCACGGATTTAATTTAAACCTTAAGTTAAATTAACGAGAACGAGGGTACATTATTTCATCGAGGGGAAATCTAAAACGTCACTATAAAGTTCCTTCGATTCATACTTGAAGTAATTTTATTTTACAAAAAAAAAAAAAAAGGATAAAGTTATAGTCGAAGGAATCTTTGTTTCCTTTTTGTCTTTTCTTCCTTTTGAATTTTTTTTTTTTTTTTTTTTTTTTTTTTGAATTTTTGAGATCGACAAAGTCTTGTCAAAAGAAAATTCATACGTATAAAAGTAAGAAAGACAATGATACAGTTTGTCAATTGTTATTTAAAGAAATTTTCTTTTCATATAATCGATATAACATAGAAGTATAATTGATATAATAAACTATATTGATATAATATAGAAGAAAAAGAAGAAGGAGAGAAAAGAAGAAAATCATTCCAAATAAAACAACAAGATTAACGTTGAACGAAAAAAAAATTTTTTATCAAAGTAGAGAAATCTATATAAATTACAACGATTATTGTGACAATAAACTGAATGTTTATTAACGATGAAACAGAAATTAAGATCGGACAAAATTTCGTCAATAGAGAAATTTATATGGACATTGATGATTATAATAAAAAGATACTTTATTACGGATAAAATAAATTATACCGGGGTAGAAATTCATCAGTAGAGAAGAAATGAATGCAAGAGCAATAAAGATTGCAATTAATCATAATAATTACATGACGAAAAGAGAGAGTTAGTCGAGGACCTTCTCTCTCTCTCTCTCTCTCTCTCTCTCTCTCTCTCTCTCTCTCTCTCTCCCTTTTCTCTTTTTTTCCTTCTTTCTTTCTTTCACATCGCGTTAAGCCGAGTTTCAAGCCGTTATCTGTACGGCGCGTGGCGTTAATTGTTCGATACACGGCCACCCACACCCGGAAGTCGACTTCCTTGTCTAATCTCGGAGTCTACGCGGGGGAATTTACTCCGTCTTCCTTGAAATTCCATGCACGTTAATGGGACCTTTTTACCGTTTGCCGCCTCGAGTTGCCGATAACGTGGCTGGTCAAACTTCTTCCAAGTGAAAGATCGAATCGGCTTTTCGATCGTGGTGTATACCTTTTAAAAAGTCTCTTTAAGGACTCGATTATCGAGACTCGAACTTGGCTCAGAAATATTCGAAAGCGTTCGGTGAACGGAGGAACGGAGGAGTGTGTGTAGGTGCGATCTTTCTTGGTGTCTTTGTAACTGGGTCGTGTTCGTTCGGAGTATTCGTCGCTTCGTCTTTCGGGCGTGGCCGTTGCGACTATTGTTTTCACGAAATTACGATATCGTTGTTATTAATATTTATACGTACGTACGTATAATATCGAATTGGACCAAAGATCAAGCGGTATCTTTTTAGATACTTTCTAAAAGAAACACAACTTTTTCTCAATTCTCAACTTAACGTCATCTTCTGTAACGTCGTGTAACATTTAAGTCAGATAATTATATATACATGTATCTTTTATCCTTTTGTCGCTCGATAGGTCATATCGTGATGAATGAAGATTCATTTTTGTCGAGTGTACGAGTTACGCTTGGTACGGTATAATTATATCGAAACGAGTTCCACATTTCTTTTTTCTTTTTCTTCTTTTCTTTTTCCTTCTTCTTTTTTTTTTCTTTTTTTTTTTTTTTACGAATACAAATTTTGATTTATAGAAGGTAAAATGGCAAACTCTTAATTATCATGATTGATTTTCGTATGTTTTATAGATATACTCGAAATGTATGGTATATTAGCGATTATTAAATTTGAAACGAATTGTAATATATAACAAACTCTGAATTTCTTTTTCCTTTTTCTTTTTTTCTCTTGCTCGTTCGAGTCGTTAAAAAATAATCGCGCGAGCGGTTGATGAGACCTTAAAATAATATAATTGTAAAAGCAAAAAAAGAGACAGAGATAGAGAGAAAGAGAAAAGAAAAGAAAAGAAAAGAAAAGAAAAGAAAAGAAAAGAAAAGAAAAGAAAAAAAGTAAACAATCCTATCAAATATAATTACATATGGTTTATCCTTAATACAAGGGTATAAATATAAGAAATAAAACGTCGAAATATTAATTGACGTTGAAAGAATGTCTCGAGAGGCTTTGAGTAGTACATCGAAATCGTGAAAACGATTAAATACGAGTCTACCTCCTTTTCATACGATAGTAACGTCGCCGGTACGATCTCGATAAGAAGGCGGAGCGTGTCGCGCTAGGATAATTAATTACTTGGAACGATACCACAGCGTTACAGCTTGGCGTTTATAACGCGAACCTCTTAAATACGAATGGAACGGAAGTTCGTCGAACGACGACGAGGAAGAGGACTATGAAAGTTTCTCGACGAAGTTTGCCTCGTGGACGCAGCTGC
>NC_057685.1:6687070-6712070 GCF_014466175.1 Vespula pensylvanica | reverse complement strand
TATATCGTTATCTCGGTAGAATCGAAATTCTCATATTAGTTAATTCAAAAAAAAGATTCCAACTTTCGAATTGAACGATTTTACAAGAGTAAAACGAATTCGTGGAAAGATAAACGTTATTATACACCGAAAGTGCAATCTTTCGGGTAAATCCTTTCGAAGGACTCACACATCGAAAGGATAAGTTCCCGTGGCTTCTGGGACTTCTTCGTTGCCTAATCTCTTGTAACTCTTGAACGGGTGAGAGTGAGAAAGAGTAAGAAAGAATCAGAGAGTGAGAGATCCAGAGAAAGAGAGAGAGAGAGAGAGATCGAGAGAGAGATCCAGAGAGAGAAAAAGACAGAGAAAGAGAGAGAGAGACTCTTGCCGTCGACTATACCTCTTAATCCAGATTGAAAATATGTAAATAAATCCACTCGCGGCTCTCTACCGTGGCCGGATGCCCACTCTGTATTCCCCGTCGAAAAAGTATTTTAATAGAAACGATTCATCATTCCGCGGGGCCCCCGACTCGCGTGCTTCTTTTTCTTCCCTCGGAAGGAACCTTCTCAACAGGCTCTTCCCCAACAGCACGGGTCCAACGTCGTTCGTTCTCTTCTGCAACGCAGACTTTCAGTGGACCGACGAAACGATCGTCTCGCGAACGGGCTGGACCTCCTTTGTCGAATTCTACGGCCTCCCACTCTGTCTCTTCTCTCTCTTTCTCTCTTTCTCTCTCTCTCTCTCTCTCTCTCTCTCTCTCTCTCTCTCTCTCTCTCTTTCTTTCTCATGGCTTTCCATTTTACCGGATTTCGTGGTATTTCGACCGAACGCTTTTGCTTTATCGTCCTTCGACTAAACCCACTCGCTCCTTCTTATTTCTCTTCATTTCGTTTTCTTTTTCTTTTTTTTTTCTTTTTTTTCTTTTTACTTTTTCTCTCTCCTCTCTCTTTCTGTCGCTCTCTCTCTCTCTCTCTCTCTCTGTCTCTCTCTCTCGCTCTCATCTTTTTTTCTCCTTTAATCTACCTACCTCCTTCATCGAATTATGCGTCTCGCGATTCCTTGGACTTCCTGGAATTTTACCGATATATTTTTATTTCCCCCCTTCCTCTTACCCCCCATCCTAATCGTATCTCCTTTCTCTTCGCTAATCTCGCCGGCTTGCTTTTTCCTTCCTCCTTTCTTTTTTATTTATCTTCCTTTTTCGTTACTTGCAGCATTATTATTATTATTATTATTTTTTTTTGTTACTATTATTATTATTTTTTCTTCTTTTCTTTTTTTTTTTTTTAATTTTGTTTCTCTGTTTTTTCGTTTCTTTTTCCGTTTATCTTTTACCTCCCGCGTCGACAGGAATAAATTTCGAGATTACGTTACACGCGTAATGTTTCGAATACGTACCTGTACGTATGTATATGTGTATGTATGTATGTATGTATGGACGTACGTAGATAGCATACTCGAAAGGGTTCGATAAGTACGTCGTCGTGCATGAATCGAGATCGGTTTTCGGCCGTAAGAAAACCAGATTTTTCCATTATTCATTAAGCCGAATCGACTGTCACATCGGGATTGATTTCTTTCGTAGGCTATTAGGAATCGATCGAGACTTCGAACGAGATTGCACACGGGGACGTTCTGCTGACAGGTTCGAAGAAATTCGATGAAATTTCTCAAATTTCTCATTGGTAATAAAGATATTAGTATTTTTATGTATGTCATTAAAAAAATGACGTACGGTACATTGTTCTCATTTTGCCATAAAAAAGAGAGAGAGAGAGAGAGAGAGAGAGAGAAATAGAAAGAGAAAGAGAGCGAATAAACGAGGAGAATCAACGAGTATCGCACTTTCGAAAGACAAACTGAAATATGGTCGGTCTGACACCCAAGACCCTCGAAAAGAAACGATCTTGTTGCGAAGAAGGCGAGCATTCAGTCTTCCGACGCAACGGCCACAGAAGCTGTTCGAGCCTCGTAAAAAGAGTCTTGCTCTTTGCTAAGCCCTTGCATTTCCCAACCTCGTCTTCTTGTGTGTGAAGTAACGCGAGTTCTGAAGATAGAGAGAGAAAGAGAAAAAGAAAGAAGGAAAGAAAGAAAGAAAGAAAGAAAGAGAGAGAGATAGAGAGAACGAACGAACGAACGAAAGAACGAACGAAAGAACGAACGAACGTACGTACGTACGGACGAACGAACTTGCTAAGCTGTACGATATAAGTAAGTTTCGAATGGGAAAACGCGAAAGAGAAGATAAGAAAAAGATACATAAAGGAAGTTCTTTCTCTTGAAAGGAAACGTAGCGAGTCGAGACGCCAATTATCTTTCATCGCAAGAGAATAATTCTTACGAAGGAGTAACCCCTCTTTTCAAGAGAATGAGAACGAGAAAGAGAGGAAAAGAGAGATAGATAGAGAAAGAGAAAGAAAAAGAAAAAAAGAGAGAAAGAGAGATAGATAGAGAGAGAACCTCCCCTCTTTACTTCTCGTTACCAGCAATATGGCCCCCTTTTTAGAAGGAAGCCACCCCGAATCGAGGCGGACCAGCCAGTCCAGGCTACTATAAATCTCGAAAGTTTTTAATGCCTTGCAGCTTGCTGCTTCTGCTACTGCTGCTCTTTGCACGCGGGGCTACTCTATACGTGTACCTAACCCCTCCCCCTCTCCCACCCCTTCCTTACTAACATCGCTACCATCGCTAACCAACCACCCCTCTTCTTTCCGTTCTCTCTTCGATCCGTCCGTTCTCGTCACCCCTCTTCTTCTTCCTCCTCGTATATTTGCATACGTGCATAATAGACGGACGACGGGCCTACCCTTTACTATTAATTTTATAAAATCATTCAGGGCCATTCGCATTGCTTTGCCGCTATTGCTATCGCTTTTGCCGCTGCTACTTGCTACTGCTACTACTGCTACCACTACTACTACTACTACTACTACTACTACTACTACTGCTTGTACAACTACTACCACTACACTAGTATTATTACTGCCACTACTATCGTTCTGATCATCCAGCTTCGTTACCCCTCTTCTCTCCCTTTTGAGGCTTATTTAAATAACGGATTTTCGAAATCTCGTTTTCGTTGGGAAAGGGGAACGAGGGGAGTAGGGGATATAGGGGACACGTGTGCTGTAACTATGAAAGAGAAAAGATCGTAGTTGAGAAAAAAAGTTGTTTTATAAAGAATGAATTCATACGAGAGTTTGCTAGTTATAATAATAATATAATAATCGTATGTATGTATGTATATGTGCGTGCGTACATACGCGAATGTGTATCTACGTGGCTCTGCACGCGTGGCTCTATATCCGTTTATTCGTTCTTTATTCTTCTCGATCGAAGATACAGATTAATATAATAAAGAGAGAGAGAGAGACAGAGAGAGAGAGAGAGAGAGAGAGAGAGAGAGAGAGAGAGAGAGAGAGAGAGAGAGGAATTTATTCTTATCCAGAATGAATAAACGTAGTCAGGTAGTTAGCAATGAAACGTATTATAATGTCCGATCGATTAATTACACGAGTACGGTTTGATTAATTAGCCTTAAAATTATCATCGAGCTTAGACTAGTATTGCTGTTTAATAGAGATAGTAGTATTTGTTTCGAGAGAAAGAGAGATATAGAAAGAGACGAAACGAAGAAGGAAACTTTTTTACGATGAATACGATGCAAATAAGAAACGTAAGAAAGAAAGAAAGAGAGAGAGAGAGAGAGAGAGAGGAGAAGAAGAAGAAGAAGAAGAAGAGGAGAGAGACAAAGACAGAAAAAGAAGTCCGGCCATTAAGACATTTTAGCGCGGCTTTCGTGAAAATCAGTAAAACCATGCTCTTAAAGATTCTCCAACGAGCCGTTTTGTTCGCAGCGTTTACTCGGGTTATTCTTATTATCCTCAGTTCGCATTAGTGCCGATTTCGGTCTAAACGCCGTAACCGAGTTCGAGTCTAAATAGTCGGCGTTCGCTAAGTAGCCCTAACCAGATTAGTAAGTCGTTGCGTGCTCTATTTTTAACGTCGTCGAAGACCAAGGAGAGGAACGGTTACGGATACTCGTAAGAGATGCGTTTTGCAACAACGTTGCGTTCGAACAACAACGACGAATGTGAGATGAAGATGAACGTGTCTTTCTCCACCTCTTACTTTACATCATACGTGTATAAACGTTTGTATGTGTGTGTTGTTAATGTATGCATTTATATGCATGATATAGGTTCATATAAAAGAGAGAGAGAGAGAGAGAGAGAGAGAGAGAAAAAGAGAAAGAGAAGAAACTATATGCATACTCTTCAATTTCGTTATTCGAATTTTCCAAAGAACGATAGGAGTCCCTATCGCATTTTCCATAAGACACTTGTTAGATAAAACATTTTATCGGATTCTAAGATTCATTTCTTCTTTGTTTCTTTCCTTGTTTCTTTCATAGGGTAAATCGATAAATAAAAGTATGTTTAAATTCGAGAAGAAAAGAGGAAAGGAGAGATCGAATGTTATTCTATATTAAAGAAAATCGTAAAATTTCGATTGGATAAGTCATCAACGGGAACTGGTTAACAAATGCGAACGATGACTCGACCTTATCGGCGATCGGAAATCTCTCTCTTTCTCTCGTCGCAAACGATTCGTCGTTTTCCGCGCACGAAGAAGAACGTCCTCGTTGAATATCTTCGAGGATAAGGATGAAAAGAAGCGAAGAAGAAGAAGAAGGAGAAGAAGAAGGAAGAGGATGAGAATGAGAATAAGGATGAGGATGGGGATGAGGATGGGGATGAGGATGGGGATGAGGAGGATGGCTCGCGAGCTTCGGGAACGTGTTTCTCGGCTGTCACACGCTCGGTTCGCGCGTTAAGGTACCCTCTTCTCTTGCTCTTGCATTCGCGGGAGCGAATAAGAGAAATAGAAAGAGAGAGGGAGAGAGAAATAGAGAGAGAAAGAGAGAGAGAGAGAGAGAGAGAGGACGAAAGAAAGAAAGAAAGAAAGAGAGAGTGAAAGAGAAACGGAGATGGAACGAGGGAGAGAATGTGTTCATAAGATATGGTGTGAAACACGAGAGGTTGAGATTAAAGAATGAAAAACATAGAATTCTGAGAACTGGTTGAAGTCATAATATTCGTAATTTCAAGCTGCGCCTTGTGGCAAGCGCTTCTGCGTCGTTAAAATTAATGTGAGCGGAAATAAAATTCCTGTCCCTTTTCTCCCTCCTCCTTTTCTCTCTCTTTCTCTTTCTTTCTTTCTTTCTTTCTTTCTTTCTTTCTTTCTTTCTTTCTACCATCCCAGCAGCTCAGCAGCAACAGCACATCGTCTAGCAGTAGTACCACTACCACCATCGTTTTCTTCGTCTCTTTTTCTTTTCCCTACGAATTGCCTTCTCTCTCTTTTCCTCTTTCTCTCTTTTTCTCTCTTCCTCTCTTTTTCTCTTACCATACTTCTCTTCGACGTCCCTTTCTTAGGTCACTATGAGTGGATAACGTTTAACGCTCGAGCATCGCGCAAATAAAATCTTTAACTCGACGAACACGTTTGTTGTTTCTAATATTTGAATTTCGCGCCGGCAGGACGCGCAGAGGACGGAAGAAATGAAATCGAAGAGAAATTTTGCACACACTCTCTCTCTATCTCTCCCTCTTTCTCTCTCTCTATATATATATATATATATATATATATATATATCTATCTATCTATCTATCTTATTCTCTCATTCTCTCTTTCTCCGTCTTCTTTTTCGTCAAGTATCCTTGGAAACACTCGAACGAGCAACGGTATCGAACATTGGAAAAAAAGAGAGATAAAGATATATATATATATATATATATATATATAGAGAGAGAGAGAGAGAGAGAGAGAGAGAGAGAGGAGGGAAAAAGAGAGAAACTCTAAAAATAAATTCTTCAAGAAATCTGGGGAATATTCCTCTGCAAAGTTTCGACCGATTATCAAAGCAATTTGCATAGCGAATAATCATGGTCTTCTTACCTATCTTTATATCTACGTATATGCATGTATGTATATACACATGCATATATGTATTTATGTACAAATATATGTATTTATGTATGTATGTATGTATATATGCATGTACGTATGTATGTATGTATATATGCATGTACGTATGTATGTATGTATGTATGTATGTATGTATGTATGTATGAATATTTGTACAGCTCTTCTCGAAAACTTTCTGTCAACTTTGAGTTAACCATTTATTTCTTTCGGTGCTAAAGCTTTCCATTAATATCATCGAAATATATATACATATATCGTCAAAATACATACATATATATATATATATATATATATATATATATAGAGTAAACGTATTTATCGATTTTCTATTATTCGAAATATAAAGAAATTATTCGGACAATTTATCTTTCTCCCTTTCTCTATTTCTTACTTTCTTTAATGCGTTATTGCTAGAGACACTCCAGAACACGCGAGATCTCTTGGAGTAGCCGGCATGTCCAAGGAGGCCTGGCAACGTTACGTTCAAGTGTTTGACGAACGAACGCGTTACGTCGCCGAGTTTTTTGTTTCCTCCTTCTGGCATCGGCATCAGCGTCGAGTTATGTCGAGTGGTGCCTCGCTCTCACGGATCAGCCTCTATCTATCTATCTTTCTTTCTTCTCTCTTACGAATTCCATCTTTTAACGTCGACGCATGTTTTCAAAAAAAATGAAATTACCGGAAAGGGAAAGAAGAGAACGAATTAAAAAAAAAAAAAAAAAAAAAAAAAATTAGAAAAGAAGAAAGAGGAAAATTTTTAAAAAATAAAAAGAGAGAACTTTTTTTTTACATGTTCAAGAAAAAGAAAAAAAAAGGGGGATATGAAAGAAACAGACGCAAAACCGATTTGATATTCATAAAGCTATAGAAGATCTATAGATCTGATATTTATTATTATATTCTATTATAATTTCAATTTTTCTTTCTTTCTTTCTTTCTTTCGTATCGATCGAAAATAAAAAAAAAAATAAAAAAAGAAAGGAGGAGGAATGAAAGAAATGGAAGAAAAGATTTGATATTTACAAATCTATCCGAGATTTGTGGATCCATTATCATTCTTAGTATTATTAATATTACTATTATTTTGAATCATAATTTCAATTTTTATATGTCTCCTTCGTATCGATAGAAAGTCCTAGAGTGAATAAAACCAAGAAGAAAAACAAACGAGAAAAGAGAAAAAAATAGAAAGAGAAATAAACGTCCTCAATTTGATATTTACGGGATTTATAGATCTATTATTATTACTTTTTATCCTCATCAATATTTTCAATTGTAATAAAAATTTCTCTCTCCTCCTTACTCTTCTCTCTCTCTCTCTCTCTCTCTCTCTCTCTCTCTCTCTCTTTCTCTCTCTCTTTCGTATCGATAGAAAGTAAAAAAAAAAATTGAATAAACAAAAAACAGATATGAAACAAAACAAAACAAAACAAAACAAAAAACCGAGAGAGCAAGAAAAAAAGGAGAAAAGTAAAGGGAAACACGTGCTAACCGTCTGGAGGAGAGAGAGAAAGAGAACTTGAAGAGAATTCTCGAATCGAGTTCCTCGGGGCAACCGGTTTCGCGCTAAATCGCATTAAAATCGTCGCGGAATGGAAAGTGTGTTACCGCGGTGTTCTCGCGATTTTATTCCCCTACGTAGGCGCGCTCGCACCTATATATACTACTCTCTTCTACCTTCGATATCTCGTCGCGTACGTGTCTCGCCTTGCGATTCTCCTGGAAAAGAAGTAAGCATGGAGGCACGTTCGCGCTCGGCTTTAACGTCCGGCAATTAATTTACGCGAATCGCCTTCGTGTTCTGCTATCTTCATGTACCAATTATCCCAAGAAAGAGAAAGAAAGAAAGAAAGAAAGAAAGAAAGAAAGAGATAGATAAATAGATAGAGCAAAAGAGAGGGAGAAAGAGAAAGATAGATAGATATAGATAGACGACCGAGGGTATCTCTCTCTCTCTCTCTCTCTCTCTCTCTCTCTCTTTCTCTCTTTCTCCCTCTGTCTCTCTTTCCCTTCGCGTTTCCTTTCGCGTTAGGTAGCTCGCACCTTGGACTCATCAGCGTCAAAGCGTGACATGCGCCCATTACAACTACTTCTCCATATTCGCAGACTCATACGTATAATACACTCGTTCGTGGTGGCACGTCCTTCTCGATGTTAACCGCCGTAGGAAATTTGCGGAATAGAATGGAGTGAAATGGAATTAAAAAAAAAGGAAAAAAAGTAAAAAAAAAAAACAGAAAAAAACGACGAGAAAAAAAGAGAGAAGAAAAAAGAGAGGAAAAGGATGGAAAGGAAAGGAAAAAAGGAACGAAGTGGAAAATGTGAAAATTGAGAGAGAGAGGGAAGGAAGGAGAGAGAAATGAAAGTGGAAAAACAAGGAAATGAGATACTAAACGCGTACGACGACATGAAGAAAAAAGAAAGAGAGAGCGAGAGAGAGAGAGAGAGAGAGAGAGAGAGAGAGAGAGACGAGCAAGGAAAAAAAAGGAGAGAGAAAAAAGCGAAAGAAAGTAAACGACGAAAGAAGAATCAATGGTATTTTAGAATACCTTAATTGAACTTTTCGTTTTAACAAGTGGAACAGGTCGAACAGAATCCAGGGCAAACGTTTGTGGAATCTCGAGTGGTAACGAATCTTCAAGGGTGAATACTTATTTCACTTTTTTTTCTCTGGTTTTCCCGTGGACTCGATGGTAAACCGGATGGTTGGTTGGATGGATGGATGGATGGATGGATGGATGGATGGATGGATGGATGGTGCCAAAAACAAAGCTACGCGTCGGACTTATTGCGAACGAGTTAAATGAAGCGCAAGCGTTGAGCTTTGGAAAGCTCCTCCCTCTCTTCGAAATTCTTCGTAAAGAGAAAAAGCTTTTCTTTCCTTTTCTTTCTCTTTATCTTTTTCTGTCTTTTTCTCTTTCTCTTTCTTTCTCCTTTCTCTCTCATACACGCAGACACACTTTCTCTCTCTCTCTCTCTCTGTCTTTCTTTCTTTCTTTCTTTCTTTCTTCTCTTTCTATCCCTTCCCAACGATGAGATACGGATAAGAGGGAAGATGGATGGACGCGTTTCGCGTAGACGTTCGTTTCTTGGAACGTGGTACTTAATATTTCGTTGCTCAGACATTCGAACGGTCCATTAGATTCGAAACAAAGACGGATGTACGTCGAAGTATTTCTTCTCTTACTGTCTCTCTCTCTCTCTCTCTCTTTCTCTCTCTATCTCTCTCTCTATCTTTCTTCAACCGATCGTATTCCCATCGAGTTCGACGGAACGTAAGTACGTGCGTATGTAATGAAACGAAGAAGATGAAGATGAAGATGAAGAAGAAGAAGAAGAAGAAGAAGAAGAAAAAGAAGAAGAGGTAGAAGAAGAGGTAGAAGAAGAGAAGGAGAGAGTTTAAAGATAAAATTTTGCAGATCGGATTCGAAGTAAGTAAGTAAGTAAGTAAGTAAGTAAGTAAGTAAGTAAGTACTCGGACTGATTCGAACTACTGTATAGATGTATGTATATATGTATGTATGTAGGTACGTATATACTGAAGTATTATACGTGCAAAGAGGGTGATAATGTATTCAAGGTCCGCCCCATAGCGTCGATGGTGGGGTGAAACAGCCCGGCCCGTTCCCTCTGCGTTCGGTCTAACAGACGTTAATTATCCCTTCTGTGTATAGCCTGCGAAAAAGAGTCTCGATCTCGAATCCCACTTCGAAGACTATGTCTTCCTTCTATCTTCTACCAAGAGCTCGACGACGACTTCACGATCGGATCGAGATGGTTAGGAACAAAGACGTTAACCTATCGATAGATTTAGTAATTTTCGAAACTTCTTGACTTCTTTCCTTTTTTATTTTTTTCATTTTTCTCTTCTACTTTTTCTCTTTCTTCTTTCGTAGATATTTTCTTTTTCTTTCTTTTTTTTTTTTGTCAGCATTAATTAATTATCTCTATGGAGACGACAGATGGTAAATGGGTTTATTGAATACATTCAGATTTTATACACACATCTATATATCTATATATGTATGAGTATATATATATAGATAGATAGATAGATAGATAGATAGATATGTGCGTTCGAATGTATGTGTTTGAAATTAGCTAATAATAAAAAGTCATTTTCCAACGTATTGAAATTCCAATCCGTATTTCTCATCGGGAAGTCAATGCTATAAGGCTATGATGAAGCTATGAAGTTAGCATTCGATTATTATAGGTACCTTACGATCGATCGAACGTTAATATTTATCACGTTTTCTCGTTTCTTGCTTCCTTCTATTCAACTTCTTCTTTTACTTCTTCAATACTTCCTTCGAACGTATTAACGTATCTAATTATTTAATTAGATACTTTTAATTTGTACTTTTAAAAGCAACATTCCGATGGCCGATAAAACCAATCGACGTTCCAATTATCCATATTCCAAGTGTGAGTTCCCATTATGTACATCTATATATCATTTTCTTTAACGAACTATATTTTCCAAAAATCGAATAAATAATAATCGAATAATCAATCGACGAAGAAAAATTTTACTCGACGATCCTTGGAAAGCGGGTCGCCAACGAGCAAAACGAGCTTCGAGCTCTCGCAGAGAAATATAGGCCGAGTGTTCTTCCTCGCTAATTCAATCAAATCTACGTCATTACTAAGCCTCCTCGAACGCGTAACACAACGCGAGCAACACCTATACGCGTATGAACAGAGATATGTATAACGTGTATATATATATATATATATATGTATATATATATATATATGCAGATAGATGTAATAAGACGTGTAGAGAGTTCGATCGAAGTCGAGTCGAAGAAAAATCAACGTTACAAACAACACAACTAATAGGTAGATAGATAGATCGACAGAGAAAGAGAGAGAGAGAGAGAGAGAGAGAGAGAGAGAGAGAGAGAGAGAGATAGAGATAGAGACAGAAAAAGACTATATGTCGAGCTTATCTTTTTCTTTTTTCTTTCTTTTTTCTCCTTCCAATCGTAAAACCTGACGTCAGTGTTGTATCTCTGCTTTTGTTTTTTTTTGTTACAGGATGATACAGCAGTGAGAGAGATAGACTGGGTAGAGGGAGGAGAGGGTTCTTGGCGAGGTTCGAGATGTCCGCCGTAACCAGCCCGTATGGACCCAGTAAGTTTTCTTTCGTCTCTTTTTCTCTCTTTTTTTTTTTCCTCCTTTATTATGTAAGAAAATGTGTATTAGCTTCTAGTAATATAACGTTCATAATAGAAAAGAAAAATGAGTTCTCTTTTAAACGTTTACGACTAAGAACGATTAAGAAAACAAACTCTTTCGCAACATTATAATTTTCCAATATAAACGATTGGAGGGGTGTAGTGAAGGAGAGTGAGGTGAGTTAGGTGAGTTAGGGTGATAGTGGGACGGGCGATGGAAGGATTAAAAAAAAAAAAAAAAGAAATAGAAAAAGAAAGAAAACTGTCTAATCGTTTTCTAATCGATATAATAGCGGAGATGCTGTCCGACTCGGTCTACAACTACGCGACGACTCGAAGGGGCACCGCCGATCAGGACGGCGAGTCCCGATACGAGACGCAAGCCCAGTTGCAGATCGCGAGTATCCAAAAGCCACGGAACAAGCGGAAAAATTTCAAACCTATAAACAGCCGTATGGCCGAAGTATCGGATGAATCTGATAGAGAGGAGGAACACGAGCAAGAATCCGATGAACTTCTTCTTGGTGTCGAGGAAGTGCCAACCTCGAACGAGATCCTCGAATACGAGAGGAAAACGATGCTTCTGCCAGTTGCTGTCGGTACGGACGATAGGTCGAAGCAACAGAGGCTGAACAACAACGAGGTCAGCCCGATGGACCTCTCGGTCGCGACGAGGCCGCCCTCCTCCGACGTCGACGACGACAGCGGCGATTCCCTCGGGCACAAGTTCATCCTCGAACGGCTCAACTCTCAGAAGCTCTATTCTCCTGGCACGGAGGCGAGTCTCTTTCTTTCTTTCTGCTTCTTTCTATCTCTCTTTCTTTCTTTTTCTCTCTTTCTTTTTCTCTCTTTCTCTTTCTCTCTTTCTCTTTTCTTTTTTTTTTTCTCCCTTTTCATATTCTTCTGGAGCCTCTAACGAAATCCTTCAATTTACTTCTTTCCCAACATTAAAAAGTAGGTATGCGTTTTTATTCGGTATATTGTAGTTTGATAGGTATATATAATACATATGTCTCTACACGCGTCTATACGCGTGTGTTCGTATTTATAATGCTATCTCTCATCGGAATTCAAAAGTTAACCACCTTTCTAGAAATTCAAGAATTAATCATGACTCTAATCTTACCTGACATCTTCCAGTTAAATAGGATACAGTATATCATTTCGTATATCATTTAAATATATTACTTTTTCTTTATATTATTATTATTATTATTATTATTATTATTATTATTATTATTATTATTATTATTATTAATATTATTATTTTTTATTATTGTCGATTGCAAATGATTCGAGTTATTCTCAGAAGAAACGAATGAGCCATCTGTAATTATTACCATCTATTTATTGGCAATCTCATTTTAATGGCAATCTCGTTTTATTTTCTTATCGCTCTTATCGCTCATAATATTAAACGCTAATCAATATACCCGTTTGATCTGACAACACGCATCTGGTTAGTTTAACGGGACGTTTAATATTTCTTTTTTTTTTTTCTTCCGTCAACAGGCCAGGAGTCCAAATTCGGACTCCTCGGAGAAAAGTGTCGGAAGTGTAGTCCTAGATGCGGATTCGGGTCGATTGGACGATCAGGATACGCCGTTCGATGACGATCGAATGCAGGATGGAGATGGAGATGGCGATGGTGATGGTGATGGTGACGGTGATGGTGACGTAGAAGTCGAATGCGAAGAGAGAAAACCATTCGAAGGAATGAGAGAGTACGCTGAATCGACTATGCAAGAACTCTTAGCGATTTATGGTCTTTCCGGTGGTGAACTCGCGAAATCGGTCAGTCGACAGCTACCACCTACCTTCATGAACCCTAGTACTGGTCAACATGGTCAAGGTAAGTCACTCGATGAGTTTAAAACAATTAAAAAGTTTGTGCTTTACCATTTGACTTTCGTTCAAACTCGAATTTGTTCTTTTTAGAAAGACTAAAAGAGAGAGAGAGAGAGAGAGAGAGAGAGAGAGAGAGAGAGAGAGAGAGAGAGAGAGAGAGAGAGAGAAAGAGAAAGAAAGAAAGAGAAGAAAGAGAGAGAGTAACTTTATTAGCGAGTGGGCGTCACTCGAGAAAAAAAGTGTTTCGTGTTCGCAAACTCGTCGTTGAACTCACCGTTACATTCTCTCTTTCTCATTCTCTCTCCTTCTCTTTCTCTTTCTCTTTTTCTCTCTCTTACTCATTCTTCGTTCTCGATGAGAAAAAGCTATTATTTCGATCGCACCGGTTCTGTAGCTTTTGTCGGTAATTAGAACCACTTGAACCAGAGTATCCGACGAAATTGTTAGCTCGACTGGACCAGATTGGCATTGGCTGCCATTCAATTTAGGAACTTTGGCCTTGGACTCGCAATCGACGATAAAATCTTTTCATTCGTTCTCCCTCCCTCCCTCTTTCTCTCTCTCTCTCTCTCTCTCTCTCTATTTCTTACAATAGAAAAATATTACGAAAGTTTAATATAAATTTCAAACGTATTCGCTGTCTGTATGACGTTCGATCGAAAAGCGAGTAAACCTTTTATAGATGTATACGCCGCGTGGTTTTTAGGGAGGACTGTACGTGCACAGAACAGAATGTGGCACTTACATATTGCCGGTGCATCGCATATGCGCGCACGTGAATATGCGATGGCTCTCGCAAGATGGCCGACTTATAACTCATAAAGTCGGTCGGTCGGAGTACGCGAAGCATCGTCGTCGACTAGCCTCGCGATCGATGGATGCCTTTGAGATCGGCCCGCGTCATCGTTTCCCGTTGCTGTTAAGTGTATGTTCTACCTACGTACAACGTCGATATAGATATAGTAATGTGTATATTTGTATGTTCGCGTTGCTCTTGTCTCCAATCACGATTTCCATCATTCTACGACGAATTTCTAAATCGCGCTTCTTTTTGTTTGTTTTCTTTTTCTTCTTCTTCTTCTTCTTCTTCTTCTTCTTCCTCCTCCTCCTTCTTTTTTTATTTTGTTCTTTTCTTTTTCTTTTCATTCCTTTTTCTCTCTGTTTTTTTTTTTTCTTTTTTCTTTTTAAACATAATTCACATTGATCTCGGAATATTCGAAAAAATTCATTACGTATGTATGGAATATTAATATAACTGTGAGACAAGCGTAGTTTTTTTTATTCTTTCTTTTTTGTCCCCTTCTTTCTTTTTTTTTCATTTATTTAATTTCTTCTTTTTCTTTTTTGTTCGTTACTTTCTTTTTTAAGGAGAACACGTTAATTCGTCTTCTTAATTTCTCTGAAAATTGGGTAACGCGTAAGATCAAGAAAAAAGGAAGGAAACAAGAGAGAGAAGGAAAAAAGAAGAAAAAAAAAAGGATCCTCACGGATTAGCGGAATTCTAAGTTCTAAAGTCTCATGACCATCGAATTCTCAATTCGTGAGTCATCCCTGACATCGTTCGAAGCTCCCTCACTCAATATTCATACATTATGTATATGTTAACCTCGCGTCGATCTAAAGGGACCCTAAGTTGGGCTTTGCCATCGCAACTTCATTGTCGCTTCGAGTATAATACATGAACGGACCTTTTTCGAGTTGGTATAGTAGTATAGTTTTTCTTTTTTCTCGTTTTCTTTCCATATTACAACACTTTCTCTTCTCTTTCTCTCTTTTTCTTCCTATTCGTTTCAATTAAGCTGTCTCGTTCTCGTTGCACCAATTCACGAAAAGTTAGGCCGTGAAATCGAATGAGCCACGGTTCGTCGAGCCTCGAAATTCGAAGCCTACAGGCCCAAAAGACTTCAAGAGAGTTCTCAAGAAAGAGAGAGAGAGACAGAAAGAAAGATAAAGTTTTAGAATCGGTGAACTCTTCGCGAAAACGAGTTGAAACATCAAAGAGAAGTGTTAGCACCGGCTGTTTCGTTCCTTTTCGAGACGCCACTCCGTACGTCGACGTCGTTTCTTCGTTGAACAAAAGATGAACAGCGCATCTCATCTCGCGTACTCCAAGAATCGGCCATGATTGATACCGAAAAATCTCGTGTGATTTATCATGCGATCGCCGCCGAAGCGGCACGACTTGTGGCTATATGCTTCTCGTAGAACACAGAAAGAGAAAGAGAGAGATGAAGGACGAAAAAAAAAGATTAAAAAAAGAAAAGAAAAGAACACAAGGAAGTAATGCCCTCGTTCGTTTCGAGAAAGGATTACTCGGCGAGTATTATTGTACGGCATTTAAAATAGGTGCCAATAAACGTTGAAGCGAGATGGTAAGCCTTTATAGAGAATCATGTCGTTTCTCCTTATTCGAATTAAAAAAATAAGAAGAAGAAGATAAAAAAAAAAAAGAAAAGAAAAGTAAAGTAAAGTAGAAAAAAAGGAACGTTGAAGACTTTACCTACATTAAATTTCTTATTTCTTTAATCGTGATCGTGTTAATCGTATCACAGGCTTCACCTTAGAAAAGTGATACGTCTTGGCATGTGTTACGAGTAATGAAAGATAGATAGATAGATGGATAGATAGATAGATATATAGATAAATATACAGATAGATAGATAGATAGATAGATAGATAGATAGATAGATAGATAGATAGATAAGTGGATAGAAAGATGGAAAGATAGTGAGAAGGGAAGGTAAAAAAGGAAAGGGGAGGAAGAGGGTGGTGAGGTCAATAATCTGGCGAGAAGGAAAGCAGAAAAGCCGTGCAACGACGGAAGATGGGCTGTGCTCGATGTCGACTGAAAGAGAGAAAGAGAGAGAGAAAAAAGAAAGAATGAAAAAGAGAGAGAGAGAGAAGAGGGGGGAGGAGAAAAAGAGAAAGATAGAGAGTGAAAGAGGAAAGAGAGAAGAAGGTACCGTCGCGGTGCCTCCGTGAACCCATTAATCATTCCGCCCGGATAAAAGGCAAGCAAGGATGAAAAGAGAAGACGGACAGTCGGCTGGACGGCAGGCAAGCATGCAGGCTCTGGAGAAGGAGATCCGAGGACTCTGTCTCTCTCTCTCTCTCTCTCTCTCTCTTTTTCTCTCTGTCTTTTTTTTATCTCTCTTAAGAAGGATCATTTTTTATTTTCTCCTTTTCGAAATTCGTCGACCGCCTCGTTTCCATTGTCGTGTCTTGAAGATTCACGGACTATCGTCTTTATCCTTCTCTCTTTCTCGCGGAGAGTAATCTTCGCACGTGTGGATAAGAGAGAAAGAGAGAGAGAGAGAGAGAGAGAGAGAGAGAGAGAGAGAGAGAGAGAGATTCATTAACTGATAGGACGAGGAGTCTCTTTTTCAAAAATGATATTATCTCTTGGTTACTTCGAGACGAAGAAATCTTCCTCCTCTCCCGTGTCGTCGCCACCCGTTGTGAATGAAAAAAAAAAAAAAAAAAAAAAAAGAGAGAGAAGAAAAAAAAAACTAAAGGCAAAACGAATATCAAATTCGATTGATAAGAAGCAACCATGGATCTATGGAAAAACATCTGTGAAAGTTTTATTACCTTTTTCGTCTCAACCACCACCATCTACGACTATCATCCCGATAAAAAGGATAGGAAGAAGAAAATAGAAAACGGGAAAGAAAAATCTCGTTCTTCGTATGAACTTTATTGAAGAAAAAGAACGACAGAAAGAAAGAGAAGGAAGAGAGATATGAGAGAAGAATGGTTGGAAATGGTTCGGGGGGAATGGAAAGGGAGAGGTAGATCGAATCGTAGAGATTTTTTGAGAAGGGATCAGGATCAGTCTGGTTACGCGCGCTTTTATGCTTTCCACCACGTGCAACAACCCCACTCGAAACACGTAGAAGAGGAGGAGAAGGAGGGGGAGGTGGAAAAGGAGGAGGAAGAGGAGGAAGAGGAGGAGGAGGACGTGCTACGGAGCAATACGGTACACGATTGCGTGGATTGCTAAGACTCTACGAGGATTGGAGATAGAAATCGGAGCTCTTTCTTCACAAGCTGGACAAAGGCGCTTGGCCTCCTGGATGACGAAGAGAGAGAGAGAGAGAGAGAGAGAGAGAGAGAGATAGATAGAAAAGAGAGAAAGAGAGAAAGAGAGAGAGGTGTCGGAGACCTTCGAGACACGGCGACCTGTTGAATCGAGAGCAAGCGTGTATATCCTTCAACGAATTCTCCCTTCTTGCGGAAGACGAAGGGTACCCTTTACGTCCTAGAAAAATATCTCAACCTTCTTCTTCTTTTTCTTCTTCTTCTTCTTCCTTTTCTTCTAGTTTTTTCTTTTTTCGTCTTTTTTCTTCTTTATTTTGTTCTTTTTCGTTTTCTCGTTTTAAGAAAGAACCTTGCCGTTCTCGATACACGCCCGCCTTTTCCATTCCACATTTCTTATTCGTTTTATTTTTATCATCGTCTTGTATTTAGTCTTTCTTTCTTTTTTTCCTTTTGTAATTTTTCCTATGAAAAATACCAGGATTGATATCGACAAAGGAATTTGAACTTCGTCCCGTTATCAATCATTCATTCAATTATTCCCTTTTCCTCTAATACTCGTAGTTATCTAAGTCCAAGCTTGTATTACTCCCACTCCTTCCACTCCCGTTGTTGATGTCCGCTTCCGGGTCAATTGGATCTCCTCGGCTTTTTTGTTCGTCAATTAAGTTCTGTGAGTCAGAGAGAACGGAGAATAGGAAGGAGGGACTCAATATTGACGTCCAACGCGGTACAGTCCTCTCAAGTCTACTCTTTATATCTTTTTCTCTTTCTCTCTCTCTCTCTCTTCTTCTCTCTCTCTCTCTCTCTCTCTCTCTTTCTCTTTCTTTTTCTTTCTCGATTAGCTAGATACGAATCGATGACGCGTGGGAATCCAGCTTTTTGCGAAATTATCCGGACACTCCCAGAGACCATTGTTTCAAACTTCTACCAAAGATTAAACGGACAAGATCAGAAGAATGTCCGTGGGTGTATGAAAGACGACGTTTATTGGATATTCTTCGTGAATAATCGATCGATCGTTGGAATTCTAATCGATCCCTCTCTTCGACTTTCCCCCACCTTAGCCACCCCTACCTACTCGTCCTTCTCCAACTCCTCGTCGAAACTATTAAAGCATAAAGTGAAATCGTTAACGCCTGCTTTATATTATTTTCATGAATCGATCGATCGATCGATCGATCGGTCGGTCGGTCGGTCGGTCGGTCGATGAATCGGTCGGTCGGTCGGTCGGTCGGTCTGTCGGTCGTTCGATCGACTTCACGTTAATCACGCGAAGGGACGCATCTCCTGGCGTTTAGCTAAAAAGTTCAAAGCTCGTTACGTCGAGAACATTAATTCCCTTCGTGAGAGCCTTTTTCTGACGATAAAGCTATCAACTTTCTGCTGCATTAAAGATGTCCCTATTTCTTCCCCCTTCTTCCCCACCCCATCTCCCCGCCGTCACCACCACCCTCCTGTTATACTCTAGCTATACGAGAAAGAAAAAAGGGAGGATAGAAGAAGAAAAAGAAGAAAGGGAATATAGAGAAGGAGAGAGAATTTTCAAGAGACGTATTCCTCTCTCTCCCTTCGTCCACAACACACTCTTTCTTCTTGGAGTCCTCGCCAGTGGGATTCCACTTTTTTGTAGAATCGACGAAACGAGCGAGGTCAATGAGCATTTCACGAGTGGAACGAATCGAAAAGTCAAGTGTCTCGTGGGATCGTCGCCTCCTTTTCTCTCTTTCTCTTTCTTTCTTTCTCTCTTTCTTTCTTTCTTTCTTTTCTTCTTTCGTTTCCATCGGTACCACCACCACCACCACCACCATAGCTTATCCTCCTTCTCTCCCTCTTTCTCTTCCTCCTCCTCCTCCTCCTCCTCCCTCTTCTTCTTTCCTCTTCTTTTTCTCCCTTTTTTCCCTTCCTCCATCGCGGCATCTTGTTTATTTTGCCCGTCAGCTCGCTGACACTCGGACATTCGTTTAAATTTAGAATTCAATAGGATCCTTTTACCGGGCGTGCTTTCGTGCCTTAACGGATTCCCTCGGTCGCTCAAGATTATTTGTTTAATTCCGGCTCTACGTCGATCTCTCGACGTCTCTCTTTCCATTCCCCGTTCATTCGCGCAAAACTTCTCGTAGTCTCTTCTTCTTCTTATTCTTATTCTTATTCTTCTTCTTCTTCTTCTTCTTATTCTTATTCTTATTCTTCCTTTTGCTCCTTCTTCTCGTCGTCGATTTCTTACGAAATCAAATCCGTCCGACGTCTTGGTGTCAACGTTAGACGTTAGTTAGGTACCAAACGGGAAGAATCATTCGAGTCTATTCTTTTCTTTTTCTTCTCTCTCTCTCTCTCTCTCTCTCTCTCTCTTTCTTTTTTATTTTATTCTTCCTTTTTTCCTCTTGTATTTTATTCTTTATTTTTTTATTCTTCAGAAATCTAAAAAAAAAGAAGGTCTAAAGACAAGCTTTAATTATACAATGACTAATGTTACGAACAGTGCTAACAGGAGGGTGAGAGAGAGAGAGAGAGAGGGAGGACCGTTGACTCACTACGATCAATTTCTGTTTTTCTCCTTTTCTTTTATTACTTTAGCAGGCTGGCTCGATCATCGAAACGCACGCACCAGTCTTCTTCTTCCTCCGGGCAAATTGTTTCGTAACGCTTTTCCTTATTAAACGCTAATTCCACTTTGTGCATTCTCCTTTCCCTTAACGATCGGCTATACCGGGCAAACAACATCGGAGGAGATCGTTTTATCGCTTTACTCTCGCGAAACTCGTGTCGTATTCCGAACGGAGTCGCCGTCCAAGGAGGTGCGAGTTTTACCGCTTATTACACTACCTTTGTACAGATCCCAAGCCGACGGTCGTTATCGATCACTATATCCCGCGCGTTACAACTTTAGTCGATTTCTGTACGTCGACTGCATACGCTCTTGACGCTTTTACTACGCTCTTTTCTTTCTTTCTTTCTTTCTTTCTTTCTTTCTTTCTTTCTTTTTTTCCTTTTCTTTTCTTTTCTTTTCTTTTTTTTTCTATTCGTACGTCTGTATTCTACGTTTATAAGTTATTCAAAAAACACTCGGAAACAAGAATATTCCATTTAAATAGAAAATGAACGAAGTGCGGATCTACGATCTTTTGATTTATTTGAGACATTAAAGATCGATTATCGATTCTTGACGAACGAAAATATTTCTTTTTTTGTTTTGTCCCCTTTTTTTTTTCATCCGCTTGGAAAATTTCCTTTTCCTTTTTTTTTTTTTTTTCTTTCTTTCTTTTTTATGCATGTTAAATCAAGGACCAAGTCGTTATCTAGTGATTCGATCGAATCATCCATTCGAGTAGATAACCATAATCGATAGAAAAAGGTGGACCACCATTAGCATTTCCACGGAGGAGTAGAGTTCGGGAGGTTCGATTAATTTTTCAAACAATCCCACCTCCTCGGAACTGGTCGATTCGTGCGCTGAGATAGGAGCCGGACGCGTCGTGGCTGAGAGGGCCCATTAGGCCCCGCGGCGCGGGACTCCAGGCTCCCTTGTCAGTCTCCGAAAACCAGAAAGTCAGCTTGTCAAATTAATCACGGATGACCAATCCATCAGGAGGCATTCCTAGCAGAGGAGGATACCTACTTCTCTCTCTCTTTCTCTTTCTTTCTCTACTGTTCGTTCCTTTTGCCGACTACACGCGTGCACACACATACTTATGTACATATGTATGTTTATATGTATATATATATATATATATATACACAAACATATGTGTGTATTTAGCTCGCTCTTAGCCACGAGGACAACGACAGGATTTAGACATGCCACTGGCCCAGAATCTCTTTGACCGATCGTGCCTTTTCGTGAGAAGCAGATAAACCAAGAGAAATTTTAACTTGGAGAACATTGCTGCGGGCTTTGATCCCACATACATACATATATATATATATATAGATAGATATATGTATATGTATATGTATATATTTGAAGATTTTCTATCGAATCCCTTCCATATAAGTAATGTACAACCTACGAAATCCACATTTTTGATCGACCGATAACAACGTTCATTGGATTTTTAAACATTCGTTGATTTTGATAGCAAATATTGGTAATGGTACTTTGATAATTATAATGATTTATAATAAGAAAGGATTCTAACGTTTATTCGGATTCATCGCGAGTCAATAGTGACCGAAAGAAAGCAGTAAGAATCAACGTTGATGTCTGTGGAGAATGGTGGGAGGAGTGCGAATGGCCGAAAACACATGCTTCTCGGGTACAGTCCATTGGAAAAAGTCCTTTCATGTGTTTATATTTTTCCTTGATAATATATTAGACAATGTCTTTTCTCTCTCTTTCTCTCTCTCTCTCTCTCTCTTTCTCTTTAGCTTCGGCATTGCTCGCCAAGAATTTCAACTACGCTTGCCAAATTAATTAAGATGCCGCGAATGAAATTGCCAACAATTTTCAATCAAATTAATTTCCATCTACCAGTTCTAAAAAGTGTAATCAAATATCTTAATTAATATATTATATTTATATATATGTATGTACACACACACACACACACACATATTTATAATATCGATTTTGAAGTTTATTCAATATGATCATAGACGTTAATAGAATTATCTATCTATTTATTTCTCTATCTCTCTTTCTTTCTCTCTCGTCGTAGTAGAAAAATCGCATTGCTCGAGGGCGACATCACCAAATAAAGGGTTAAGGGCCATGCCGAATTCGAGGACCCTTTTATCCGGGGCCTGATGCGCCGGATGATGTAGGGGAGAGAAAAGATCCGCGAAAACCAGTTTGTCCAACCTAATACGGTGCCCATGGTTTCGACGATCTTAATGAACTTCTCTCTTTCTTTCTTTCTTTCTCTCTCTCTCTCTCTCTCTCTCTCTCTCTCTCTCTGTGTTTCTCTGTCTCTCTTTCTCTCTTTTTCATTTCGATGGTTCTTACACTGCGAACTTCTCGAGCGTGTAAAGATAGCATTTTCCAGGCGTGAAACGTTCCATCTCCTTCCCTTCGTTGTCACTTCGATATGGGAGGAATACATATGTATATATATATTATATATGTGTGTATATATGTATGTATGTATGTATGTATGTATGTATGTATATATGTATATATTTATATATGTATATATGTATGTATATATGTATATATTTATGTATGTATATATGTATGTATATATGTATGTAAGTACCAATACAGTGTTACCGTTCTACGACGCTAATGAGCGATCATCATCTCGAATACAAATGCGAAGGAAGGAAATAAAAAGAGTGGTATGCTCCTATCGAGCAAGCTTAATGCGCGTGAAAGGTTGGGCCCCATCGTGAAATTTTGCGAAAGGGCTATACGCTACGAAATCATTTATCTGGCGAATTTTCGATTCGAACTGGGCGAGAGAGAGAGAGAAAGAGAGAGAGAAAGAAAGAGAGAGAGAGAGAGAGAGGGAGGATCCGTAGTACGGGGGGACGGCATTAAAGCGGGCCTAATCTTAATATTCAAATTCTGTGCTGGAACCTCGCGGTGGTTGGAGAAGACGAGAATGGAAGAGAGAGAGAGAGAGAGAGAGAGAGAGAGAGAGAGAGAGAGAGAGAAGGAAAGAGGGATGCAGAAGCCGCGCATAACCGATTCTCGAACTCATAAATTTTAAATTATGTCAAACAAAAAGAAAGGACGCGCCGATGGGACCCGACCTCGCTCGAAATAAGACGAGCAGGAGTACCCTTTTGCTCCAGAAAAAAGCAGAAAAGCAGTGGTGCCCCGAAGGAGGGGGAGAGGAAAGAGGAGAAGATGGAGGAGGATGAGGAGAAGGAAGAAGAAGAAGAAGAAGAAGAAGAACAAGAACAAGAGAAGAAGAAGAAGACCTGGAGAATTTTAGGGCTTCCACAACGCAAGATCCATAGCTGCGAGTGCCGTCGAGAATTCTCTGATGGTGGTAGAGGGGTGGCCTGAAGTAGTGCTGGCTGGTGGGGCCCAGGAGGAGGAAGGGGCCTTACCGACACGACGCGACGTTTTCCATACGCGAAAGAGCCTTTATAGGGGTCGCCATAAAACTTCATATATTCCTTCTACACCTTTCTACCTACCTCCACTTTCCTTCCCCGTTACCCCGTCAACCCGTCACCCCTCAAACCTTCTTTCGATCTTTTCATCAGCACTCGTTGCTACGGGGCTCCCGCGAGTCGAATTTCCGGCATTAATTCGACATTATGCGATATTCAAATTCGCGCGACCGGAATTTTCGATTTAAAAACGATGATGCTAATAATGCTCTTTTTGAAAATTTCTTTTCGTCTCGTCCCTCCATTATCAGGATTTTGTTAACCGTACGATCGATATCGTATATCGAAAGAAATAGTTTTGAAAAATCTTCTTTTAGTTTTCTCACTTATTTTCTTTTTTTTTCTATCTATCCGTCTACCCGTCTGTCTGTCTGTCTTTCTTTCTTTCTTTCTTTCTTTCTTTCTTTCTTTCTATCTTTCTCTCCATCTCTCTATCCTTCTTCTTTTCTTCTTTCCTTCTTTTCTTCTTTCCGTACATCGGCTGAAAGCTTTCGAAGATGGCGGATCGTATGGCATATATCGGCGAGTCTTTCGCGGCGTTCCTTTGTTCGTGACCGTTTCATTTTTCGAATATGGAGGATAATTAATCTTGGGTGGGCATAAAAGGGTTTTCGGGTTCGGCCAGAAGAAAAAATGAGCGCAGACCGGTGCTCCGGCCGCGGCCAGTTGTTCCTTCCTTGCTTGGCCCTTTTTTCTTTCCGCTCTTTCTCTCTCTCTCTCTCTCTCTCTCTTTCGTTCTCTTCCTTCTCCACCTCCACCTTCACCTCCACCTCCTATCCGTCTTAATACTCGTTCTCTTCTCTTCTCTCCCTCTTTTCTCCCCCTCTCTCTTTCTTTCTTTTTCTCTTTCTCTTTCTCTTTCTCGCTTTTCATCTTTTTCTTACTCTCACTCGAGCCTCCCACACGTGCGTGCGCGCGAACGCACTTGGCCACCGCCGCGTCGTCCCGAACAACCGCCATTTCGTTGGGTCCCTCTCCCTCTCCCCCACCCTTACCACCACCCTACTCCCTCTTCTACCTCCACCATCTCTTCCACCACCTCCACCTCCTCCTCATCCTTCTTTTTCAGAATTTGAGTCAATAAAAAATCGCCTGGAACAAAGGAACGAACGGCCGCCAATTTCTCACAGGATAATGTCCGGACGCATCGGAGCCTGCCATAAGAGAGACAGAGAAAGAGAGAAGAGCCTAATCACAGCCAGGCATCTCGACTTCTGTTAGGTGTTAAAAATGGGCCCCGCGGGGCCCATCTCCCTCTTTATCTCGCGGAACGCGTTACTTACCACCATCCCTCCTGACACCCTCGACCCAAAGGCGATGTTAAATATTAAAATTTGGAAACGTTATACGACGGGATTCCGCTGTCTGGCTTAACGAAAAATTGAGACCCTCTTTTTCTTTTTTCTTCCTTTTCTTTCTTTCTTTCTATCTGTCTATCTCTGTCTCTCTATTTAATCTTCCACTGCATTATCGACTTAACATGAAAGCAACGAAAGAGAAAATAAATGTTTCGAGATTTCTAAAATAATCCTTCGAGTAATTTCATTTTCTCTCTCTCTCTCTCTCTCTCTCTCTCTCTCTCTCTCTCTCTTTCTATCTCTTTTCTTAATTCGAATCCTTTCCTTTTGATTAGTTCATTATTAAATTTTGGAACCATTAAATTACATAATTATTCTATTGTTCAAATCTATGAAAAATTGAGGATTACTTTTTCCGCTTTTTCATTCTTTTTTGTACTCCTTGTAATTCTCTCTCTCTCTTTTTAATCTTCCGCTTTTTTATCGAATTAACGTGAAAAGTTTGAAGGCTTCCAAGGCAATCCTTCAAGTCATCTTATTTTTAGGGTTCTCTCTCTCTCTCTCTCTCTCTCTCTCTCTCTCTCTCTCTCTCTCTCT
>NC_057685.1:6666065-6686970 GCF_014466175.1 Vespula pensylvanica | reverse complement strand
CTCTCTCTCTCTCTCTCTCTCTCTCTCTCTCTCTCTCTCTCTCCCTTTCTCCCTGCCACTTTCTCTATCTTTATCCTTCTCACTCGCGAACGTAGGCGCACCGCAGCGAAGTCGGATCGCGTCGACGGAGAACCGGCTGTGAGTGCTTTAATGACGCGAGTCGATTCGCCTCGGTCGATATATCGTCGTCGGCGATGACGAGCCGATGGAGAATCGACGATTTATTATAGAGAGACGCATCCTCTCATCCTCTACTCTACTCTTGCACCTCCTCTCATCCTCTCATCCTCTCATCCTCCATCTCTTCCTTTTCTTTCCTTTCCTTTCCCTTCCCTTCTCTTCAATATTTTTCATCTGTTATCATCAACGTGTCTTTAACTTAATTGATTTAACGATTTTCCCATTTTCTTTGCATTTCTTAACGAACCGTGTCCGCATTCTATCACGAATATGGTATTATGCGAATAAATGAGGGAGTCTAACTTTTTATCTCTTGAAAAAAATTTAAAAATCAATGAAAAATAGAAAAAAAGAAGGAAGAAAAAGAAGAGAAATGTCTAACAGAACGAATCGCTCAAATTTCCTTTCTATCTTTCTCTCTCTCTCTCTCTCTCTCTCTCTCTCTCTATCTTTCTATCTATCTATCTATCTATCTATCAGTCTCTTTTCAAAAATAAAAAAGAGTCTTGCGCCGCGTGTCTCAGTTTTCCATCGGTGATTCCACGATCGTAGATAAATAAGGAGAGGAAGAGGAATCCTTCCCCCTTTTTTTTGGACCCTTCCGGAAGAGGTATTACCGGTGTGGAGAAACGTAGAGAAAAGAGGAAGGAAGAGGTCACCCTTGGAAAAACTGGCAACCCCCTCGGGTCACGCGGAGAATGCCGTTTTACCGACTATTAACTCACTTTTACTTTCTCTCTCTCTCTCTTTCTCTCTCTCTCTCTCTTTCCATCTCTTTCTCTCCCTTTCGTTTAGATCCCCGAAGCATCGCCTTGAAAGTGGAAAAGAAGGGAAGTGAACTCGACCGTGTGTTTTTTTCTATCCCTCGTTTTCTCCCTCTCTCTCTTTATTCTTACTCTTACTATCATTCTTTCTCTCTTTTTTTTTCTCTCTCACATTCGAGTTCTCGCGTAATCTTCATTTTTTTTTCACCACTCTACGACCCCTCAATGCAGTCTTATATTTTTGTCCTCTCCCTTCCGCATTGCAGACAAACGTTCGCGGATGGCAGCTCGCGTGCAGGTAGTACCATTGGAACTCTCTCTCTCTCTCTCTCTCTCTCTTTCTCTCTGTTTCTCTTTTTTTCTTTCTCTCCCTCTTTCTCTTCTCTGAGCTACCTGTGTAAACTTTCAAAAAAAAAAAGAGAAGAAAGGGAAAAAAGCGGAATTGGGGGCCACGCTCGATTTAACCCCTGAGAAAAATCGTCCACGGTTCGCCTCGACTTTCAGATGATCAAGAAAAAAAGAAAAGAAAAAGAGAGAGAGAGAGAGAGAGAGAGAGAGAGAGAGAGAGAGAGGTTTAACCGATTTTCCTTCCTCGCAAAATTTTGAAATCTAATACTCCCGTTTTCTATCCATCGAACCCGTTTAGAGCCTTAAGTATCTCGTAAAAATGGGTTGGGGATATATACCGGTGAACTTTAGTCTCTCTCTCTCTCTCTTTTTTCTCTATTACATTTTTTTCCTCTTTTTAAATCTCGAGGTTAGGGGAGAGGTCGGACGTCAATGTTACGCTTTTTCGAAACTCGACCGACACGCATCTCCGTTACACTTATTTCTTTCTTTCTTTCTTTCTTTTTTTTCTTTCTTTCTTTCTTTCATTCCCCCCACCCTTTGTTTTCTCCCTTTGCATTCCTCGTTTTTCACGAAAGTGAAATATTTCGATGTTATGAAAATTCGAAGAGAAATTCTAAAAGTGTAATAGTAGTATACAGATTATATATAGAAACGATCCAACAACTCAACCGAGTAAATTTATATCGGAGTAGTAGAATACATGAGAGGGTGGGTCGATTATTTTCCTTCCTTCTTTATCCACCTCCACCACCTTCTCTTTCTCTTTTTCTTTCTCCTCCTCCTTCTCCTCTTCTTTCTCATCGTCCACCTCCGCCATCACTTTTTCCCTTTGTACCCCTTTCTTGGGTTATCCCTATTTTTTTCGTTACATTCTCTGGGCCTTTGATTTTTATCAATCGGCCACGACTACTCCGGCTTGGCGATGCAAGACGATGTGGAGCAAAGATGAAAGGGAGAACGTTTCGAGAGGAAGAGAAACACAGGATCCCCGCGGCGCAGGACCTTCTTCGGAGCGGACCTTAAAAATCGACTCGATTTAAGGATCCGGCCGTAAGGATGCACCGTAACGCGTATATGCATGCGATCCTTGAGGAATTTCTCTGCCAACGATGAGAATCCATTTGATACTCTCTCTTTCTCTTTTCTTTCATCGTTGCATCGTAGCGTCTCTCTCTCTCTCTCTCTCTCTCTCTCTCTCTCTCTCTTTCTGTTCGTTCACCGGCTCTGCATAAAATCGTTTCAACTCGTGTAATCTCGGTTCTTGTCTTCTGACATTCCTTCAACCATGGAATGTTACCTTTAAATGAAGTCACCGTCTGCATTATTCAAATATCATACCAGCGTCTTGATATCCCGCTACGAGTTTATACTACATTGGGATTTAAATCTTCCAACCTGGGATAAGCAAAATTGTATCGTATCAAACCAGTATTAATTGCTAGAGTAAAACTTTAGAAAGTATATAAGAAGAAGGAGAAGAAAAAAAAAAAGTAGAAGAAGCGAAGGAGAAAGAGGATCAGAAGCTAAAGCTTTTCCCACAATGTGCATCTCTCTCTCTCTCTCTCTCTCTCTCTCTCTCTCTCTCTCTCTCTCTCTCTCTCTCTCTCTCTCTCTCTAAATGTATATCCTACCTTTTTATCTTTTTACCTTCTAAAGAAGACTCGAAAATTACGACGGACGATCATTTTTCATCGTTCCGAGGCGTCTTCCAGAATGATGAACGAATGTAGCTTCGAGAGAGAGAGAAAAAGAAAGAGAGAGAGAGAGAGAGAGAGAGAGAGAGAGAGAGAGAGAGAGAGAAGGGGAATAAATTTTTCGAGAATGCTTCCTATAGGAATAAAAAGAAATGAAAAGAAAAAAAAAAATTAGAAAAAGAAAAAGAAGCTGCAGCGTTTTAAGGGGTTGCGTAATTTCGGTAGACGTCATCGATCTATACTAGTCTCCCCTTTCCTCTCGATAGGGTCTTCTTTTTTAAGAGACCTTCGCGAAATGGAGGGAACCTTTTAAGCCCTTTCCCAATTTCAAATCTTCTTTTATCTCTCTCACTCTCTGTCTCTCTCTCTCTCTTTCTAGCTGACTGTACGTTCTTTTCCTTCCTTCCTTCCTTCCTTCCTTCTTTCCTTCCTTCTTCCTTCCTTCTTCCTTCCTTCCTTCCTTCCTTCCTTCTTATTTTCTCATTCCGTACCCGCGGAGCCGACCTGCCAGAGGCTGAAAGGCGCAGGTAAAATACAGCTTCGGGATCTTCACTCGGTGAGTTTGACGTTCTCATGGCCTTGCGTCTTGCGCGAATAAACCGCGATATATCTACCTGAAATCGGTCGGCCATCCCGGAGGGTTATTAAAAACAACCCCCTGCACCGCTCTCTTTCTCTCTCTCTTTCTTTCTTTCTTTCTTTCTTTCTTTCTTTCTCTCTCTCTTTCTCTCTCTCTCTCTCTCTCTTTCTCGATCTTTCTCTCTTTCGCTCTCTTTTTCTCTTTTTCGCTCTTTCTCTCTATCCCAGCAGCCGTAGTTTTAACCCTCCACATGATCGAGAACGAAGAACCGAGAAGAAGAACCGGTTGGTTCCTTCTGTAATCCGAGTTTCTTGTAATCCGAGAGACGAACGGATTCTTCTTCCTCCTCGTCGTATTACACGATCGTACGTTGATGCGCATACATATTTCTGTATCTCTGTGTATGTATGTATATACATGTATAGATAGGTACTTGCATAGATAATGTAGGTATATTCATATATACGTACAATACATTCGTATTCTCATTTTCCCACATTTATTCAAACTTTTCACGGACGATTACGATCACGCGAACACGTTACTTTCAATATTACATATCAATGTTTAAATTTTAGATGCAAGAAAAAATGATCGATCGACTTTCAACACCTCTTATTCTTCTTTTTCTGATTCTATTTTCGTCTTTTTTTCTTCTTCTTTTTTTTTTTTTTTTTTTTTTGTTCACACCGCACTCATGTAGCTTCTTCGGACCGATTTCACCCCAAAAAACGGGATCGAACCGGAGCAGATGTACCTGCTGCCAGTCGATTACGGGACTTTTAAAATCCGAACGTCTCAATTTCACAACCTCGAACTTCTTATGGGGGATAAAAGGGAAAGGGAAAAAAATGATTTCCCTTCTCACTCTTTTTTTTTTTTTTTGACATTTTTCTCTCCCCTTCCTCTTCTTCTTCTTCTTGTTCTTATTTACCAGGACGATTCTTTCTTTTCCCTTTCCTTTGCTACAACTCTTCGCGCCTTTTCATTCGTCCGAAGAAATAGGCAAAGAATTTCTATCCGCCAATCGGAATCTAAACCCCCACCCTTTCTCCAGTCTTTTCGAAATCACGGAAAACCCAGAACAGGAATCTATCAGTCTCGTCGGTAGTCCGATCAGATCGCGGAGTCTGACGAGACTCGAATCTTTCAGATCTGGGATTGAACTTTAATAAAAAGGAAAGTCAAGGTCATTTGTATTTTTCTAACGCGAGAGAACACGATCTTTATCGTTTATTTGTATTAGACGTAATATATTTAGCTAAGAACGAATTAATCGTATGTTATGACGATTATCGTACAACATGTATCAATGATAGGATCATAAGAAGTAGATTAATTTTCGATTTTATTTTTTATTTCTTCCCATTGACATAACTTCCTTGGATTTCGAACGTTATACTATTTGGTTAAACATTGAAATATATTAACGGAAGGTAATCATTTGTGTGGCACAGGAAAGGTGAGAGTGAAGGAAGAGAAGGACGCCTCTTCTATGGCACCAGGGAGTCCACCGACACCACCGCACACACCTCAAAGTCCACCAAGACAAAATTTACCTGGTGGCAATCTTTCTCAGTCTTGTCAAACGTCGAACGCGAGTTCTCCGAGTTTGCAGCAGCAGCAGCAGCAGCAGCAGCAACAACAACAGCAACAGCAACAGCAGCAACATCATCATCATCATCATCACCATCATCAACAACAACAACAACAACAACAACAACAGCAGCAGCAACAACAACAACAACAGCAGCAGCAGCAGCAGCAACAGCCACAACAGCAACAGCAACATCAACAGCAGGATCAGCAACAACATTCGATTCATCCAATGACGAATTCGCCGTTAAGTCAAATCCTCGTACAGAATCCGGCGTTGACTCAATTGTTGCAACAAAATCCCGCGATACTCTCGCAAAATCCTCAACTGGCACAATTGCTGCAACAAAATCTTCAAGTTCAAATGGGAAGTGTGCTATTTCAGAACGTTAGAAGGGAGGAAGCCGAGGATTCGAGAGTAAGTACAATCGATCGATCGATCGATCGTTCGATCCTCAAAATTTATTATTATATCACGTTCGCATCTATGTACGTCTCTCTATCGAATCGATTAAAATGTCAACGTGAATGCATACGTATTTGTGTACGTTTCTCTTCGTTTGTTTCTCTGTGTGTATATCGTCTCTATAGAAGAAGTAAATAGACGTAATTGAAACACTATTATTACTATTGTTTCTCGATCTACATATTAGTCACAAACATCTTCTCGTGTCAAGGAAAGCTCGCGAAGGTAGCGAGATGGAAACGACAGTGGAAAAGTTTTCGGCCCTGCGTGCAGTAAAAATACACGAACGAAGAATTTAGCACGATTGTTTCTCGTGTCAGTAAGACAGACATCGATAGAGAGAGAGAGAGAGAGAGAGATAGAGAGAGATAGATAGATAGATAGATCGATAGATAGATAGAGATAGAAAAAAGAAAGAGAGACAGAGAGAGGCCGTATCACCGATTACAAAAGATTGAATCGTGTCCAAGAACTGGGAGTTCGGCGCCGCAACAAACTTTCGCGATCGATCGTGAGTTTCGCATCGATTCGATTCGATTATCGATACGCGAATTATTATAACAATTTCGATCGAATTTACACGATATAGTTTAATACGATTCGTTCGAATCGATCGGATTTTCTTTCAATGTAAAATATGATTTATCGTTTTAAATGATACAAGATACCCGTTCGTTTGTCTCTAGAGAATTGTTGTTAGAAAATTGAAATGAAGAAAAGACTCGCGACTGGTAGTTGAATCTAATCCAAGAGCAATAGAATAGATTTTTCTGCTGTTGCCTTATCCGTGTTACCTTTTCGACGTGTATGAGCTTTTGTCGAGTAGTAAGTACCTAAATACGTATCACGAAATATATCGCAACGTAATTATCGCGTGAACGAGTATTTATGGTTAAGGTTCGCGTGTCGTTCGTTCTTTTTTCTTTTCTTAGAATAGAAGTAAGTTAGAATAAGTAAGTAAGAAAGAGAGAGAGAGACAGAGAGAGAGAGAGAGAGAGAGAGAGAGAGAGAGGAGAGAAGAAAAAAAAGAACAAAGTTTACGTCAAGGGATTAATGTCTCTTTAGTGTGAAATAGATGAAAAGATAAACGAGCGAATTGTTAATGGTAAAACATGAGGGAAAGAAGAAGAAGAAAAAGAAGAGGAAAAAGAAAAAAAAGAAAAACCAAAAGAGGATCGTACAATTGACTCTGTATAAATAAAACGTGGAAGATAAATCAATCGCACGGTTATTAAAAATATTGTTCTTCGAGAGTGAATGAAAAGAGAAAAGGAAAAGAAGGAGAAGAAAAGCAAAAAAGAAAAAAAAAAAAAGAAAAACGAAGGAAAAAAGAACAGAGGAAAAAGGATTAAGAAAACGATCACATTTACGCGTATCTATCCGTTTAGGTGTCTTTGAGTATTTCGAGATTTAAGAGAAAGAAAGAAAAAGAGAAAAAAAAAAAAAAGGAAATATGTAGAATATATAAATAAAAATCGTTTCTATATAATCACGAGATCATAGTTGATATTGTAGAACAATAGTTCGACTCATCGTTGGATTTTCGACGAGGCGAATAATGACGATGGAACTTACGTGGCATCGTAAACTCTCACATTTTGCCGGTAGTTACATTAACCGAACCGCTCGAATAATTCAGTGCTTCGTAGAATCGTGAATGGCGAATAAGTCGAACGACGTTCTGTCGCGTAATCGGAACAGCAGGGTATATCACGTTCGCTACGAAACCTTCTAGAATGTAGCTCTATAAATTTCTTTTCTTTTTTCTCTCTCTCTCTCTCTTTTCCCCCCGTTCTTCTCCTCCTCTCTCTTTCTCTCTCTCTCTCTCTCTCTCTCTCTCTTTTTTTTCTCATCGAGAATTAAAATTCATTGTCCTCGAACTCAACCTCGTAATTCGTGACAGAATGAATTAAATTTTTTCATTTGGAATTTTTTCAAACAAAGTGATTATGAATGTTCAATCGAGTCGAGAGATCGATCGCCACCGGAGCAATATCGCAGAGTTTAAATCTCGATCGAGAAGAGGTTGTTATCTTGAGTGGCGTAAAATAAGACGAAACGTCGTCGATTCGTTCGAATAGAATTTTTATAAATCATTTCCATTGTGTCGTTCGTTGTTTTAATCGTTCATATGGAATAGAAAAGATTTAACAACCGGCAGTTAAATCTATGCGAATGCAAAATAAAACGACATCTCTCTCTCTCTCTCTCTCTCTCTCTCTCTCTCTCTCTCTCTCTCTCTCTCTTTCTATCTTTTTTTCATTCTTTACCGATATCACGTTATTCTCTTTTTCTCTCTCTCTCTCTCTCTCTTTCTCTCTCTCTCCTTTCTTTTTTTCATTCTTTAGCGATACCACGTTGTTCTCCCTCTTTCTCACTTAATTCACTCGCTCATTCTTTTCGCATCCACTCACAATTTTAATCAATCCCATGATCGGATCCTAAACACTAACCAGAACCGACGAACTTTACCTTCCTTTTTTCCGTTCTCTTCTATACTGCAATTATGTATATCAGAGCGAACGAACGAACGAACGAACAAACGAACGAACGAACGTACGCGAATCGTCGAGTTGGAAAAAGTAATTTCGCGTAGGAACGTATCGTTCTGTTCGTTCCTTGGTTCGCTAGAAGCCAAAGAACGAGAGGTAGAGGAGAAGAAGGATGATACGCGAAACACGGTGCCTACTCTTTCTCTTTCTTTCTTTCTTTCTTTCTTTCTCTTTTTCTTTCTCTCTCTCTCTCTCTCTCTCTCTCTCTCTCTCTCTCTCTCTCTCTCTTTCGCATGGGATCGCATGCCGTAGAATCCCATACGGGGAGAATTGAAATTATTCCCCCGATTTTTGTCGTGTCGTTTACATTATTTTCGCCTTTGAATATTAATGGGCATATGCTCTACGGCGTTATGGCACAAGAAGTAACAACGGCGTATAATACTCGACTCTTAACGTTATTCTATTGTTTGCAAATCAGCCTCTATTGTTTTCTCATATACCTCTATACTCTCCGCTTCTCCCCTCCCATCCTTTGCCCCTTCGCCCCACCTCCTTGGCCTCTTCTTTCTCTATCTTTCTCTCTCTCTCTCTCTCTCTCTCTCTCTCTCTCTCTCTCTCTCTCTCTCTCTCATTCACTTGCTCTCTCTCTCTCTCTCTCTCTCTCTCTCTCTCTCCCTCTCCCTCTTTCTCTATCTATGAAACGAGAGGGGACTCTATCTCTATCTCTTTTTCTCCCTCGCCATCCATGTGCCCCATACATACTACGACCACCTTGCATGAACCGTGCTTACACGGTGTTTCCTATCCTATAAATTTCCGATTCTCTTTACTCCGTTGATTTCTTAGAGAGCATTTATGACGATGACGACTGTTTCGAAACGTCTCCGCTGTCGGCTCGGTCCGCCTCGTGCCTCGTGGCATGCCTTTTGTTTCAACTCCTGCAAATCGATGCCAGAAACGTGCTTCCTCTAATTGCCTCGCGAATTCGCTTAACGTCCGATCTTTTTTGCCTCTTTGCCCTCTAACCCTCTCTCTCTCTCTCTCTCTCTCTCTCTCTTTATTTATTTCTTTTATTTCTTTCTTCATTTCCTTCTTTATTTCTTTATTTCTTTATTTCTTTCTTTACTCGGACATATAATACCCGAACGCGAAACGAGAAATTCCAAACGCATTACTACGAACAGAGCGATAACATTGTCATGCGCGATACGATGCAACTCTGTAATATTGGGTCTCCGAAGGCCGATAATTATGAACGCGGAATATAAATGTTCGATTAAGGAACGGATGGTTCGGTCAAACTATATGCGTGCATCGAACGTGTTTCAAGGAAGCTGGATTATTATTGGATTCGTTGGAAAAGAAAATCGATTTTTGTGACACACACACTTTCTCTCTCTCTCTCTCTCTCTCTCTCTCTCTCTCTCTCTCTCTCTCTCTCTCTCTCTTTCGAATCGAATCGAATCAGGATCTTCTACACGTCAGATCTTTGTACTCTTGCAACGAAGAGAACGAAGAGAACGAAGAGAACGAAGAGACGACGAAGACGAAGACGACGACGATGATGTTGCAATTGTTTCATAAATAGTAACGTGGCGCCTTCGTTCGGATCTTAACTAGGGCTTCGGAAATCGTACAGGATTCGTATAATTTGTAACTCTATGTGGCTTCCTACTCTATTCTCTTTTTCTTTTTAAGTGTTCTATTCTCGAAGCTTGCCTTTTGGTTATTTCAAACTGGTCAAACTTGATGTAATAGTTTATCAACAAAAATTACGAATTAATTTTATGTCTGATATCCGCACCTATGTGTGTATGTATATAATATATGTATAAATTTTGGAAATTCTGAAATTAAGCCATCGTGAGAAAGTGTTTAAATATCGACCTCATTCCTTCGCACGTACAATAATCGAACTCCTATATCTATGCCGGAAGTCGTTCGAATACTTTACGCCTTGGCAAGCAAACGTGACAGGGTCAACAATCTTGGGAACGATTTCTTCGTCCCTTTGGCCCTGAAATTTCAGGAAAACGGAAACTCCTCCCTGTCGGTCATTGGTCTTGTGCATTCACAGTGAGAAATAATAATCCATAATCGCTTCATTTCCTGTTTGAATTTTGATGGAAAGTTAAATGATTTTTAAATTAAAAACAAAGTATACATACATACATACATACATACATACATACATACATATACATACATACATACATACATACATACATACGTGTGATTTCTCTTTTTGCATTGTCATCTTGGCGGGAAATTTCAAATTATCTCAAGTCGAAGATACTCTCATGGTATATCCCATACAACACCATATCGCGTTTCGGTACTGTCAAATGCCTTTTCCTTGCTCCGTCCCCGTCGTTAATTTACCAAAGGATTTATGTAAGACCGCAAATCGAAGGATCCATAAAAGAGGATCGATTTCGTCGCGGTTCGTGGGTTAGCCGTTCCCTGCATCTTTTTTCCCCCTCCTTTTTCCCACCCTCCACGATCGACGTACAATGCGTTCGCGACCCTGAACGCTCTTGCACTCTTTCTCTCTTTCTCTATTTTTTCTCTTTTTAACAAGCAATAGGTACTTACTTACGCCATATACATACATATACGCACATATTAAACATGTATTAAATATCGTAATGTATTTCTTTTTAGGTACCGCCGACAATAGCAAGCCTGGCGGCAATGAAGGTGGAGGCAGCTGACCCGAAGGTTTCCGGTGAGTTACTATTTCCTTCTCCTTATGGAATTACCGTGATCGTAATTAGATTCAAATCGAGTCCCTGCGTTCGACGACCCTCCGAATGAAAAAGGGGGAAGGAGAGAGGAACGATGAAAAAAAAGAAAAAAGAAAAGAAAGAGGAAAAATAAATGTTCACCGGACGAGACATCGAAGGTCATCGTCTCGTGGTTATGTATATATATGTATATGTATATATATATATTATATATATATATATAAATGTATGTATATCTATAAAGAAAATTTGCAATGGCGAGTGGGTAACATTTGAAATTCTATATATATACACGTGTGAAATATGTATAATGACGAAAAGGTAAAAGGATCGTCGAACTTTCGAACTTTCATCATTTTTATCCTCTATTATGAGGTACAATGATCCCGCATGTTGTCTCCCTCTCTTTTGTCTAATTATCGTTTTCCCATAGAGGTCGTCTACTATGCGCTTGCGTACTTATGTGCATCTAGTCGCATATACACACATATTTATATATACATACACACATACACACATACACATATATATATATATATATGTATTTACTCTAGATTTATAATGTCATCATCATAGATACGATTGCAGATTGATCGAACACAGATCGATCACAGAGTGATGGATCTCTGTTTGCTAGTTGAACGCGAACTAACTGTTATAGCTAAGTCGCGATTCGGCCGGTGCAAGCAAACCCCGTAAATCGTTTGACGGCTGCAACCTGACCGATTCTAGTCACAGTCCCGCGCTTTCAGCGTTTTGTGACCGAGGGCTCTTCCCCCTTTATTGGAATATCCGCCCACAGCATTATGGGAATTATCAAGGAAATGGGATGAGTGCGATGGTAGGTCCCACGCGGGGGCTGAAGGGGGTTGGATATTCTCTTTTCATATCTCTATCTCTCTCTGTCTCTCTCTCTCTCTCTCTCTTTCTTTCTCTTGATTCTTTTACTTCGGAAGACAAAGATGAGAAAACGAACAAATAAATAAACGAACGAACAAACATAAACAATTGCATTTTTTAAATAATGAGAAAGAAATAGAGAGATAAAGAGAGAGAAGGAGAAACTCGAATAACTTAGTTAATTTCGAGAGAAAATAGAAACGCAATGACTCAGCTTGATGGAAATTAATTAATTATCTTTGTATGCGTGTGTCTTTTCTTCACCCTTCTAACATCGTATCTCTCGCTGTCTCTCTCTCTCTCTCTCTCTCGCTGTCTCTCTCTCTCTCTCTCTCTCTCTCGGTTACACAATCATTGGATCGTTCTTGTATGAGAAAGAGATGAAAGAAGGAAAAGTGATTTTTCATCGAGTAGGAAAGCCAACGAAGTATTGCTGACGGAAATTATGATAATTGAGAACGTGACAGTGGCGGTAGTAGAGTAGCAATGAAAAAGAAGAAGCCGAAGCTGAAGACGAAGAAGACGAAGACGAAGAAGAAAACGAAGACGAAGACGAAGACGAAGACGAAGACGAAGACGAAGACGAAGACGAAGACGAAGACGAAGACGAAGACGAAGACGAAGAAGAAGAAGAAGAAGAAGAAGAAGAAGAAGAAGAAGAAGAAGAAGAAGAAGAAGAAGAGGAAGAAGTGGTGTAGTGGGCGGCCTCGTTCGATCTCTCTCTCCTACCAGAGACACATTCCCACAATTTCGGATCGGCCAATCAACGTTCGTCCGGATGATATTAAACTCGTGGTGGGATACACGCTGAAACGGAATAAAGTAAAATGTGCGTTGCGCGTCGCGCTCTGCTATGAAAGAGAGAAAGAGGAGAGAAAGAGAGAGAGAGAGAAAGAAAAAGAGAGAGAGAGAGAGAGAGAGAGAGAGCGTTCGGTCTGTCGCTCGCGTGTAAAAGAGATAGAGAGAGTGAGAGAGAGAGAGAGAGCGAGAGAGAGAGAAAGAGAGAGAGAGAGAGAGAGACCAGCAATCAAAGCTGATTAAGCCCACAACTGGGGAATCTGTGGGGCCAGTGTCTCACGCCAATCTCGCCCAATCAGCCGGTTGGCCGGGGAGATTTAAAAAATAGAATGCCTACTGTCAATTGTCCCATAATTTAAATAAATCGAATAAATGGACAAAGTGGCCAATTAGAGTAGTTGCTGGTTGCTGCTTTAACGCATTATTCTCTCTTTCTCGCAGTGTCTTCGGTCCTGTCACCCAACCCCCTCCTCCATTGGCACCCCCTCTTCGCCACCCTTCTATTTATCTCTCTCTCTCTCTCTCTCTCTCTCTCTCTCTCTCTCTTTCTCTCTTTCTTTCTCGGTGTAACTCTTTCTTCTTGGTCGGCTAGCCGACCAGCTAGCCGACAACGACAACAACGACAACGACGACGACGACGACGACGACGACGATCTTCGATGGATTTTCAGACGGGACTAAGAACGCCCGCTGATCCGCGAATTTATGTTCTCGACGATTATCCTCGACGTACGTTCGGACGTAGGTACTTACGTACACGTACGTACTTACATACATACGTTACGTACGTTAGAGAAGAGAACATTCGTGCACCTGTCAGACATTCGTTTTCCAAAGACTACGATGATCGCAGAAACGACAGAGCGTCGGCCATTAATTCGGCTTAAATACAATTTAATTAACGATAGAGAGAAAGAGGGAGAGAAGGGAGGAGAGTAAAAGAGAGACACTAAGAAACGAAACAGAGATAGAGAGAGAAAGAGAGAAAGAGAGAGAAAGGAACTGTGGGCGTTTGATTAATACGAAAGCCGACTGCGACGGATATTTCATCGTACGTAGAATGTTTTATTAAACGTCGCTTTATTACCTTCGATATATGGCTTACGAAAAGATCGATAACGAGCACGATCCGCTCGATTTCCTTCCATCTAGTACACCAACGTGTCTCGTTATAAAATTAATGTAGACCACATTTGCGAGAAATAAGATGGATTCTCACCGATCTCAATTATCGATCATTCGTCGGTATACATATCGATATATTTTCCTGTCTTGCTTCTTGGGAAACGTGGACCGAAAGAAGAAAAGAAGGCAAGAGAAAGAGAGAGAGAGAGAGAGAGAGAGAGAAAGAGAGAGAACTAAAACATCTCATCGAAATCGTCCTTTTTTTTTTACAAACGTTGCCTCTAACAAGATAAGAACTCTATCTGCATATCTTAACTTCTTGGTATATGCATTTAATTATGCGAATCGCGTTACGTTGTACGCACGTTCGGGATGTTCTCGTTCCGTGTACGAGGTAAGATAAGAAAAGCATCGGTCGCAGCATCTAAGAGAGTAAGAGATATAGAGTAGCCCTTAGAGTAGATACAACCGGTGGGTACCTACGTAAGTACTTACTTATACACATATACGCACATATATATATGGGTATATATATAAATATATATATATATAAATATATGTATATGTGTGTGTACTTGTACAAACCTACATATTTATGTGTGTATACTAAGTATGTACGTGTAGAATCATCGCCGTTGTATAGTTGTAGTTATAGTCATAGTCGTTGGGGCGCGAGCGTTCGAGCAGGCAAATAACAAATAAAGCATAAACGGGAGCTACAATAAATAACTGGTGCACGGGTTCTCCGCGTATAGTGGGAGGCACGAGGGGCACTTCACGAGGCCCTCAGGGGCCTTGAAGGAAGGAGCTTACTTCTCCTCTCGTTTCTCTCTACGTCGTATTACCATTGGCAAAGAACATATACATGCCAGAACGGTGAATACCAGAGGGTACGAACTCCACCGATGCTTTTCATTTCTCTCTCTCTCTCTCTCTCTCTCTCTCTCTCTCTCTCTCTCTCTCTCTCTCTCTTTCTTTCTCTTTTTCTCTTCGTATGTCTATCTTTTTTTTTCTTATTCTATCTCTTTTTCTATCTTTTTCTTACTTCCAAAAGGAGACAGTTGGATAGCTTCTTTCACGATTTATCGGGCAACCGAATTGCACTTACACCGGCACTTCGTCTTATCGATATCGGTATCGAAAATAAAGGTCTCTCGAACGTTTCTTCGATTAAAAGCGTATCGCGATATTACGAAGAAGCAGATGGAAGCTTTCCGCGCGTGTAAACGATATATGCGTATAAGTATATATCTCGTTTATCTCGATCGTCTACTTCTCTCTTTCTTTCCCTTTCTCTTCCTCTCTCTCTCTCTCTCTCTCTCTCTTATTTTTTTTTCTTTTTGTCTTTCTTTTTCCTTCTCTCTCTCTCTCTCTCTCTCTCTCTCTCTCTCTCTTTCTTTCTCTATGTTGCCAATCAAGGACGGTGATTCGACCATTTGCCCCGATCTCTTCTCCTCGTCTTCTTCTCTTACCGTAAAAACCTTTCTAAATTGGATTCGATTATTCGAATTTAAAGAAGGAGAGAGAAAGATCGCGAGAAATCAGGCCGGACCAATTCGGACTTTGATGCTTTCGTTCGTTCGCCTCTCACAACCATTTAGAATTAGTTTCAAGAGAAAGAACGAGTAAGAGAAAGAGAGAAAGACAGACGAAGGAGACAAAAAAAAAAAAAAAAGGAAAGAAAGTAACCAAAAGAAAAAAAAAGATATCCTTTCCAAAGAAGAACTCTAGCGTAGATTCTCAATGGACTGACGTAATCGTAAAATGAGAAAAAAAAGAAAAAATAGAAAATCAAAAAAAAAAAAGAAAGAAACACGAACGAAAAGTAACAATCCGACGAATAATTCTCGTAATACAATTACCGATCGGAACGTAATAATGAAGAAGGACGATGAAAGGATAGGAAATTTCTTGAATCGCGAGGTCTGCGATAGATATTCGGTGGCGCCATTCGTTCGACTCGAAGAGACCGCGCGCCTCGTAATAAAAACGCGGATCGGCCGGAGGCCGACCGATTCGAAATTTCATTATTTATATTCGAAATTTATTATCGCCCCGAGCGGCCAAGCCGAACCAAGCAAAGGAAAGCCAAGTCAAGCCAAGCCAAGCCAAGCCAAGTCAAGTCAAGCCAAGCCAAGCCAAGCCGAGTCGAGTCGAGCCGAATGGAGCTGAGAGGCATAGGCGCCGCCTTTCCCTCTCTTTCTTTCTCTTTCTTTCTCTTTCTCTCTCTCTCTCTCTCTTTCTCTTTCTCTTTTTCTTTCTTTCTCTCTCTTCTCGCGCCGTCTCGTCTCGCCGGTCTAATTTATCGTTCCACGACTTTTTATTAATTTCTTACCGCTCGCGGAATCGCGATCGCATTAAAAGGATCGGCCGCGGACGGGCACCAGTCAGTCGAAATGCATCGGTACACAGACGGAATGCCGTCCCTAATTTTTCGCTCTTCTCCCTCCCGCGAGCTTGTCTCTCTCTTTCTTTCTCTTTCTCTTTCTCTCTGTCTTTCTCTTTCTCTACGTACGTGTTTATATATATTTATGTGTTTGTGTGTGTATACGACTGTCTTTCTCTCTTTCTCTCTCTCTCTCTCTCTCTCTCTCTCTCTCTCTCTCTCTCTCTTTCTCTTTCTCTTTCTCTTTCTCTTTCTCTACTCTTCTTCGCCATCGAAAGACGCGCGGTTCGCGATGCTATCGCACGCGCAAAAGAAAGGCATTTTTCCGTAAACAGTCGACCCCTTTCGACGACCACCATCACCCTTCTCTTCTTAATAAAAAGCGAAAACGCGCGCAAAATGCCGCTCTTTCCGGGCCAGAATTGCGCGTGGATTACACGGGTGGTCGTGCCAGTAGACAAGAGATTTTTGTAGAATCCATTGGTTCGTACATTTTTCGTTTTGACCCTCGAAAATTTCGATACGAAATACCATGGATTCGATTGCTCGAACGTGATGTCGAAACGAATAATACACACACACACACACACACACACATATATATATATATATATTATACAATTTATTTCCTTTTTAAGAAATAGAAAAATAAAAATAATTCTTAAAGATTTCTGATAAAATCCGAATTAATTTCGAATTATAATCACGTCATATTATTCATCTGAAATACGTATTAATATCTAATACGATCTAACGATGTACGATAGAAAAATACGTTAACATTTTCATTACTTCTAAATTCGAAGCTAATCCCACTTTAAAACGATATTAAACGATACTAGTAGCCGGTGTACTTGTGCCGGTACAAGCCGATGAAAAAATCCATTATTCATCGTTCGGCGATGTATATAAAGGATAAAATGGGGGGTGATTCGTTCTTTTAGGCGTGTACGGAATGAAGGGCAGCGTGGTTATTATCGATTGGACGTTTTATGCAGTTTACGGCGAATAAAAGTGTTCGAAGGGTTTCGGATTAGGCACTTTCCACGCGGCTGGACAAACATGGCGGCCCGCGTTACTTCATGAAAATCGATAATACGCTCCGCGGTTATACGAGTGAGCGAGTGAGCGTACGAACGAACGAACGAACGAACGAACGAACGAACGAACGAACGAACGAACAAGCAACTCGTGCCATAATGCTGTCGGCGTAGGGCAGCTGTTAAAGCGTTTGACAAATCGCTCTTTCGAGCGCGCCCGCGCCGTTTCATTCTCTTTCTCTCTCTCTCTCTCTCTCTCTTTCTCTCTTTCTCTGTCTCCGTTTCTCTCTCTCTTACTCATTCTATAGCGTCCATTTGTATTCTTTGCCTAAGTATCGATCGTTAGATTTCTTATCGATCCTTGATAATAATTTCGTCTCTATTTAAACGAAAAAACGAAATAATTTTTCTAAACATTATCTTATCGAGCAATAAAGTATTTTTAATCGTTTTTAATAGACAAAAGGATTTATCAATTGTCCAAATTTATCTGAAGCGATGAATTTGTCGGAATATTTTTTGTCGATTGAAATAATTTCTTCTAAATATTTATTAAATAAGAAAATATTTTTTATCATCGAAGAAAAAATATTTTTCTTCGTCGATTGTAATCATTTTTCTAAATATTGCCGAATTTAAATAATACAATATTTTTAATCGTTAACCAAAGGATACATCGCTCCTAAACATTTATCTGAAACGCTGAGATTTAATTTAATTACAAAAAAAAATAAATAAATAAATAAATAAATAAATAAATAAATAAATAAAATAAAATAGTATAAAATAAAATAAAGGAATAAAGAAAAAAGACGAAATATTTATTTATCGACGAAACGATTTTTACGTCTTTATCGTCGTACCTTATCCAACCCACTCTCGATTCCGGAATCCGAAGGATGCGAGACTTTTTCTTTCGTCGTCCTCGTCTCGTCCTTTCCATCGTGCTTCGACGGATCTCTCGCGACGTTCGACCGCGGGAAAAAAGGATCCCGGCTAATTAATAGAGCAAGATCGAGAGGATCCAGAGATCGTCGGTCTGCGACGGGAGACGTACGAAAAATAAAGCGAGCCCTTCCAGCTAAATTAACGGAGAGCGAGCGGAACTGCCGCCCGTGAGCTAATTAATAGAGCAACGATGAGAAAGAGAGACAGAGAAAGAGAAAAAGAGAGAAAGAGGGAGAGGGAGAGAGAGAGAGAGAGAGAGAGAGAGAGAGACAGATTTCGAATCTCGATCGTTCTCGCCCTTTTTTGTCGCAAAAGGATCGCGTCCGTTTCAATTCTTGCTTATCCGGTTTCTCAAAAGGATGCTCCGTCGCGAATGAAATCATTTTTCTCGCGAGATATCCGTCCAGATTTTCTTCATTAATAAAAAGAAGAGTAATAAATAATTAAATAAATAAATAAACAGATAAATAAATAAATGTAGCTCGCATGGATAACGATAGAAAAACGAAAAGAGATAATTATGCTATAGTTTTACAAATTAGAAATAACCAATCGTTAATCGTAAGCAATATTATGTAACTTTTGAAATACTTTACTTTCGTTTAACAAAATTTAAATGACTGACAAAATTGATTGAATAACTATTTTAAACGGATAATATCGTATAATCCTTGAAGTTGAACTGCTTTAACGTTCAATATCGAAACGTCAAAGATATATCATTCGATTAATCTACGCCATAAGTTACAATAATAAACATTACGATTACAATGATAATCACATAATTCTTTTCTACACACACACACACACACACGCGCGCGCGCACATACACACACACACACATACACACACGCTTTCTTTTTCTCAAAAAAGAAAAGAAAAAAAAATAGAAAAGAGAATAATGAGAGCAAACACAAGAGAAGGAGGATGAAAAAGGGAAATCGCGAAAGTGGATCGGTTTGTCTCACTAGCTAAAATTAAACATAGTGCTTCGTATACGAATACATACGTAAGTACATACATACATACATACATACATACATACATACATACATACATACATACATACATACATACATACATACATACATACATACATACATACATACATACGGAGAGATAAAGAAAGAGAGAGAGAGAGAGAGAGAGAGAGACATATACACACATATGTAAGTACCGAGTCCGAGTGACGGTGGCTAGAATATCTGGCAATAAAAGTGGCACCTTCGAAAAAGGGAATTGCGAAACGTCGTGCAGCTTCGAGTTGGCTACGCGATTGGCCCCGATTGGTTTCTATCGGGAAACAACTATTGCCAATCGCATACCGTCCTCGAAACTCAGGAATCCATCGTTGCTCGATCGACACCCTCCCACCTCTTTTCCTACTTCCCCTCCCCCTCCCCCCCGCCCCTCTCCGACTTTTCTGTTTGTCACATTCGCTCTCTACGTCCCAGTTTTTTCCTGGCCGACGTTTCGCGATTTTTCGGCCGCCAAGAATACTACTATGTCCTCGTGATGATATCAACTACATATATCGAATTCGATCGAATGCATTTCGAGGTATCGTGAATCGTGAAAATGGAACACGTGAGCCCTTTTAAATAGAAAAACAAATGTTACAGTATGACGAATTGAAAATATTTTTAAATGCATTATTTCAACGACGATTAAAGCGTATAGGTATTAGAAGTAGTAGTCTGTGAGCGAAATCATCGTATTTGATTATTTTCATTTTCTTTTTTTCCTAGTTCTGTTTTTGGATCACATCAATGATGTAATAGTAATAGGCTATCGTTTAAATAGAACTCGTAATAAATTTTATAGCAGGACGTTATATAGGAAGAATTTTTATGGTTTTTCTTTTTCTCTCTTTCTATCTTTCTCTCTTTCTCTCTTTATTCTTCTCACCTTTTTCCAATCGCTTTTATAAAATCACGCCTTCAAGTAGCAGCCAATTTACGGCGAGTGGATATAAAGACATTAGCGTGGAACGACTCTTAATCATCGGCAATGAGTTGGAAAGTGGACTCCAGTCGAGAAAATTACACGGTGTGTGTGTCTCTCGGGATCGATCGATCGATCGACTGGTCGCGTTCTATCGACACGTGGTGGAAAGATACGAGATTTCTTGGTAGAATTTCCCTTTCAAAGATTAACCCAAGACAATCAAAAGACGAATAAGAAGATAAAGTAGATAAAGAAGAAGAATGAAAATGAACAAGAAAAATAGAAAATTGATATGTACACGTACATATGTATGTACGAATGTTTGTGCATGTGTGTATATATATATATATATATATACACACACACACACACACACACACACACACACACACACACACACACACACACAGATAGATACGTAGGTCCCTTCTTTCCTCGTATTCTTCTTTTTCGTCGGGAAAAAAGCTGCCAGAAATATACGGAATATCCGCGGCGGCACCCGGTCGTACGGCATCCGGTTGACTATTTCGAGAATATAATCACGAAACGACGAGAAAGGGAGGAGAGACAGAGAGAGAAAGAGAGAGAAGCGTGGACCGCATCGCGGAACGAAAAAGAGAACGACCTCCGACAGTCTCGAGAGGACTTTGCTAAGAGTGAGGAAGAAGAGAGGAGAAAGAGGAGGGAGGAGGAGGAAGAGGACAGAGAAATAAGAAGAATAAGAAGAACAGAGAAGAAGAGTCGGCAACGTTTCCTCCGTTCCGTATTGGCCCAACAACTCTCGCGTTTTCGCGTTCGCGACGCTTCTTTATTCTCAACGAAAATACGTTTGCAGAACTTATCTACGGAGGAGTTGTTCGTTGTAATGGAGAAAGAGTAGTATATAGA
>NC_057685.1:6658565-6661065 GCF_014466175.1 Vespula pensylvanica | reverse complement strand
TCTGCTTCTTTTTTTCTATATATTAATTATTATATACATATATTAATTATATATTAATTAAAAACATTAATTATTATATATATATATACTATTACTTATACATTTAATATACATGTATATTATATTTAACATATATATATATATATGTATATTATTACCTATACATATATACATTATATATAAGTACATATATTCTTTAGAATTATGAAGAAAAATTAATCTGAGTATTAACGAGGAGAGTCTTAACAAATCCGAGTACAAACAAAATAATTAGAATCGTCTCTCTCTCTCTCTCTCTCTCTTTACCTATCAACCCTCTTTTTCTCTTTCTCTCTAGTTCAAATGAAAAGTAGAATTTATCAAAGGGAGTTAGAAAAGCGTCCAGATTCGCGCACGAGCCTAATGTATCGTGTGAGGGTCTCCCCTCGTTAAATTTAACGCGGCCGCCTTGAACGCGATCGAGAGATCGGGGGGTTCGGTCCACGGCAGTGTAAAAAAGAAGGGGTGACGGTTGTTTCGAGGGATGAGGAGACGAGACGAGACGAAACGAGACGAGAAGAGAAGAGAGGAGAGGAGAGGAAAGGGAAGGGAAAGGGTCGACGAAAAGGGCACTAAGTAGTACGTACGTACATATGTACCTACACATGTATGTATGTACTGGGCCCCGAAAAATCTCAAACGAGACTCTCTCACAGCTCTCGCGTGTACCATGTTCGGCTAGGCGAGTAGTATGTCGATTAAAGAAGAGAAAAAAAGAAAGAGAGAGAGAGAGAGAGAGCAAAAAAGAAAAAAGAGAAAGAAAAAAGGACCCTGCTGCAGGGTAAAACGATACCAGACACCGCGACATTAATGAATATATGCTTTTAGATTCGAGAGGAGAACGAAAAAAAAAAAAATTGTGCAGCACGTGGCCTGTTCGAAATCTACCGATCGTTTCGATAGTAATAAAATTCGAGATATCCATCCTGCCTATCGTTTCGAGACATTAAAAACGTACGAACGTTCTTTTTAATTTGAATTGATTCGTTGAGAAACTCTTAAAAATATTAAATACTATTATCGAGCTGGTAATGTTCAAACGTGAAACGTAGACCATTTCGATTCTTAATCGATCGTTACGGTCATAGTCGAGCTCTCGAGAAAATGCTTCGTGTAGTTTCGAGAGATACAAATGTTCGAATCTTTATTTTAATTGAATTGCTCGGAAACTCTTAAAATTAAATAACATTATGCTTCAATTCGTCAATTCTCTCTCTCTCTCTCTCTCTCTCTCTCTCTCTCTCTCTCTCTCTCTCTCTCTTTCTTTTAAATCATTTTTAAACGTGATACTGTCGCTTGTTGCAACTTTTAACAATCGTTTCGATAACAATCGAGTTCGAGATACGCTGTGTATGATTCTCGAGAGATCAAACGTTTCAAACGTGCGAACGATCGAATCTAAATTTTAACTAAATCGGTCACATACTTTTAAAATGAAAAAAAGAAAAGAAGAAGTTATCGTACAGATAATGTTCTAATGTACCACGTGGCTTGTTCCAACCGAGCCAATCGTTTCGATAGCAATCGAGTTCGAGATTTGTTGCGTGTGTTTTCGAGAGATCAAATATTTCAAACGTGCAAACGATCGAATCTAAATTTTAGCTGAATCGGGCGGAAACTATTAAGATTAAAAAAAAAAAAAAAAGAAGAAGAAGAAGTTATCGTACAGATAATTTTCAAATGTAGCACGTGGCTAGTACCAACCGAAACCACCAATCAATCGTTTCGATAGCAATCGAGTTCGAGATATGTTCCGTGTGTTTTCGAGAGATCAAATATCTCGGACGTGCTAAAACGTTCGAATCTTAATTTTAGATTTCAGAATACTCTAGTCTACTCTTAGAATTAAAGAAAATTATCGTGTAAATAATTTTTCAGTCGTATCATTTGGATTTATTTATTACAAAATACGCGAACGTGTCTTCGAGCTATCGTAGATTTTTAAATTAATTTCATAATAATGATACGATTTAAATAACAAATGAATGGTTTCATCAAAGAATATCGCAAATTAGATCGCACGCCATAGACGCTAATGATTCGCGTATTTATCGTGTGCTAGCTCTCGTGAAAAAGAGTACGGAGAGAGAAAGAGAAAGAAAGAAAGAGAGAAAGAGAGAGACAGAGAGACAGAGAGAAAGAGAAGTATGAAAGAAACGACACGTGTAATCGTTCTTAAAGTCCAGACCCTAGCATGCTCGACAACGGACACAACGATGAAGATCGGTAACTTACATAAGATAATTACGTTGGCGCGCACGATGGATGAAAGAAATGACGACGGACGACGTGTCTCCTTCGTGTCGTTCGAGTCACGGACAATGAGAGAAAGTCGATGAAAACGAGGATGAATGACTAAACGGTGCTTCGACTCTTATATGAATTTCATGACGAGATCTATAATATTTTACGAGCACATGGTAATACCTAATGGATATCAAAAAATTACGATGTTGATTTA
>NC_057685.1:6648565-6653565 GCF_014466175.1 Vespula pensylvanica | reverse complement strand
TTCTCACGAATTAAAAGTAGAATAACGATAATAGCAATGACGATTAATGATCTTTTTTCTTTTCTTCCTATTATTCTTCTTCTTTTCTTTCTTTTTCGTTTGTTACTTTTAATTGTGAAAAGTTCGATTTAGATCATCCCAAAGATTCGGATAGATCGACGTCGATACAAGCCGAAGGCGATCGACGTAAATCACGATCGATAGAAGGTAATTGATCGGTCGACCGCGACCAGACGGATGACTCTTGCGGTGAAAGTGAGCGATCGACAGGAAGCGTTATGTTGATAAGCTACCGTTTCGTTATTAAAGTATTAACCGTTGCTGAACGAAGGAATTTAATACCGTCCAAATCTTTATCTTAGATCGATCTTTTTAAACGAATCGAAATGAAAAATGACACTTAATAAATATTATACTCCAAAACAGAAAGAGAGAGAGAGAGAGAGAGAGAGAGAAAGAGAAAGAGACAGAAATAGAAAGGGGAAAGAAGTAATATGAGTAAATTTAGTTCGTAATCTTCATTTTATATTGAGTAATGTAAGTATGTATTTCAAGGGGAAAAAAAAGAAAGATGGGTGACGGTAACATGCTCTCTGCTATGTTTATTGCTATCTTCTTTGGATTACCCTAATGAGCAGTGAGAGAGAAAGAGAAGGAGAGATAATTATCAACGAACGATGATTGGTCAAAGAACGAAATGTGTTTTACGTGCTGCAATTTTTCTTGCGTGCCTTACTACTACTACTACTACTACTACTACTACTACTACTATTACTACTACTACTACTACTACTACTACTATTACTACTACTACTACTACTATTACTACTACTATACTATTACTACTTATCTTCGAACCTTTTAAGAGCTATGAAAATTTCACGAGTGGTAAGATAAATGTGTTCCATGTATACTCGAGCCCAGGGGTACGGCACGAGTTTTTGCATATTGCGTATTGCGATCGACCGATAGTTTTTTACTCTGTTCTCCATTCTTTCTTCTTATTCTTTTTCTTCTTTTTCTTCTCCTCCCCCTCCTCTTCCTCCTTCATCACTTCTCTTCCCTTTCCACGTTCCCTTTTATTTCGGAGTGGCGTTGAGCCTGGCTCAACCAGTTTTCGGGTGCACAGGAGGAACGTATGGGTCGACGAACGGCTCTCATAATTCTTGATTTACCTTCGGAAATCGTATTGTACGCCCGCGTAAAACAACGCTTGAAACGCTCCTGAAAGAAACTATTACGAACGCTTTAAGATGGTTTTGTTCTTCCTCGTTGGTAAAGTAGATTTCGTTTATCTTACGAAACGAGAACGATCTGCTTTACCGTCTGCGAATATGCGTATTTTTATCCGTCGATATGGTAGGTGTCTACGATAATCGATTACCTAAAGAGGAGGATTTTTCTTTTTCTTTTTTTCATGTTTTTTTTTTTTTGTTGCCTCTCGATAATAACTTGTTTCCGAAAATCTTATTACATCATTCAATAGGATGTATGATGTAAATATCCCGTTTCACGGTCATGCGATGCAGTGTTATCAGTGAAGTTTTTCTAATCTTTTTTCTCTATCTTCATTTTATCGGAATAATGTATAGGAGAGAAGAAAAAAATCTATATGGAATTATAGCAGGGAGTGCTAGCGAACTCATGCGAGAGAAACGTTATATCTAATGTCACTGATTACTTTTTTATCCTGCTCTTTTCGATACCGTACGTCAACGTGTGTTGCGATAACTCTTCGTGTTAGCGTGCAGTGATACGTTAATGGAGTTAAAACTTAAGGAATAAGATAAAGGCGTTGAGAAGGTAAAGAGACATTGCGTTTATGCTCCTTTTACTTTCTCTGTTTCAGCGCTGCTCAGGCAAAGCATGTCACCGGTAGCGGACAGCATGATCGCTGGTGCGAAATCATCGGTGTCGCAGCCTATAATCGATTACTCTCGATATGTCAGGAGATATACGTCCGGTCAGGAATGCGGTAGCTCTTATTGCAAGGAATTAGGATGTAGAGAACATTTTCATTGTCTCGATTGTAGTGGTAGGGTATTTGTAAAGAAGGAGGAAATGATCAGGCATTTCAAGTGGCACAAAAAAAGAGACGAATCCTTGCAGCATGGTTTCATGAGATATTCGCCAACGGACGATTGTTCGGAAAGGCATCCAGGTCGAGCTTGTCCGCATAATAGAAAGCAAACCCACTATCATTGCATACACGAAAATTGCGACAAGGTTTATATATCGACCTCGGACGTGCAGATGCACGCGAATTATCATCGCAAGGATTCCGCGATCATTCAAGAGGGCTTTCAACGATATCGTGCCACTGAAAGTTGTGCCACCGATCATTGCCCCTTCGTCGGACAACGAACGACGCACTTCCACTGTCGGCGGCCTGGATGTCGCTTCACCTTTAAAAATAAGGCTGACATGGGTAAGGCCGATACTCCGATACGATATATAATATATTATTCTCATTTGAAATGCTAGCCCACGACTGATCGTTCCTTCCTTTCAGATAAACACAAGTCGTATCACATTAAGGACGAGCAGTTGTCCCGAGACGGATTCAAGAAATTCATGAAATCCGAAGCCTGTCCCTTCGAACAGTGTCGATTCTCGCGTGTTTGCAATCATATACATTGCATACGACCACATTGCAGTTACGTCCTGCACTCATCCGGTCAGCTCTTTTCTCATAAACGGAAACACGAGCGTCACGAGTCCGAATTGGCTTATCGAAAGTACAAGCAAGTTAGCGCCGTTGGCGGGATTAGGCCGCCAGGATCTTGGGCACCAGACGAGATTAGTAATCAAGGCTTGTCGCTAAGTCTTAACGGGGAAAGTTCGAACGAGGGTAGAGGTTCGCCGTCGTATTACTCGTTGGACGATTCTTTTCAAAGTGCGAGCGATTTAGCGATGGATCTTACCGCTCCTACGAATAGCATGACGTCTACCAGTAATTCGGTGGTTAGCGTCGATCAACAACAGCAACAGCAGCAACAGCAACAACAACAGCAGCAACAGCAGCAACAACAACAACAACAACAACAACAACAACAGCAGCAGCAGCAACAGCAACAACTCACACCAGCGGAATTAGCCTATCTTGTATCGGCCAATTCGGATTGTCCCTGCCAATTGAACAGGGATCATCATCATTGCGGGTTGGATCGTTGCGGTGCCACTTTAAAGGATCCTCGCGAAGTCAGGGAACATTTGAGGGAGCACGAAACTCAGGAACGTATCACGGATGCCTTCTTCGAGGAAGGTGGCTGTGACGATACTTGTCCGTACGCCGACAAAGAAAAACATTATCACTGTAATTGGGAAAATTGTCGGGAGGTCATTCTGTCAACGGACAAACCATTTCGAAGACTTCAACATTATAAAATTCACGAGTACAGTCGACAATTGAATCTCTCATGTCCCTCGCACGCGCTTTCATCCGATGTAACGCTTACTCACCTGACCAATATCGATGCCATGTTTAGGCGGAAAAGAGGTAGACCACCGAAAAACAGAGTGATCGAGATTTGGTCAGGTGGAGATCCGGCCTCGCACACGCACGACTCCCCGCAAGCCATTTTTACGAGCTTCAAGTTACCCAAACCGCAAACACCAAGTTTGACACCTACTCCGGTGACCGATGATCGAGAAGGTAGTGTTTCTCCTTCGAATAGTCTCGGTGAACCGGAAGGATTCGCCACTTACAATTCCGAGGGTTGTCCAGATCTCGCTTGCGTTTTACGATCTACCAGGCATCATCATTGTTCACAGCCACGGTGTCATTTCTCAACCGATAGACCCGATCAATTGTTGATGCATAGTAAAGACTTTCACGACAACGTTGATATACCAACAGGCTTTGCCTTTTTCGATAAAATGGTTGACTGTCGGTTATCGAGTTGTCACAGTAATCGAGTGAATCGACATTTTCATTGTACCAGACCAAACTGTGGATATTCTTTCGTTCGATATTCAACGATGGCTCTTCACGAGAAACAACATTCTGGACACGTCGATGTTTGTACTCAGGAACTTTCCAATAAGGAATGTCAAACGCATCCTCAATCCTTTATTCAAGAAACTAAACCAAGAATCCAAGTAAAAAATCCGGCTGATCTTATAGAGAAAACGGATGACAGCTTGGAAGAGAGCAGATCGATGATCGACGAGAAGGAAAGCGAACTTCCTAGTCCGGACGCTAACAAGACGACCGGTGAGTTTTAATTCACAAGGCGGGGATACGAAACTGTACCTGGCTATCCTCGATTCTTCATTCCATAGAACATAGATACTTAGATCTCGTTCAGTAGTGTTTTATATATATATATGATATATATATACATATATAAAAAAAAAGAGTGACTATAAAAACTTGCATGTTGTTTTTTTCTCTCTTTATTATTATAATTATAATTATAATTATTATAATTATTATTATTATTATTATTATTATTATTATTATTATTATTATTATTATTATTATTACTATTACTACTGTTGTTGTTGTTATTATTATTATTACTATTATTATTATTATTATTATCATCATCATCATCATCATCATCATCATCATCGTCATCATCATCATCATCATAATTATTTTAATGTAATTTTTTTTATTTTGCACGTAGATCGCACCGACGAGTGCGACACTTTACCGCGCACTCGTCCACTCATTTACGAAAAGTAGACACCTCTTTCTTTCCCCTTTCATTCCAATTTACTTAGTATCATTATTATTTGATATTTGTATGTTTGTACGTTCGTTTGTTTGTTTGTTTGTCTACCTGTTTGCCATCCCTCTTTTCTATACACGGTGGTTGTAATTTTAGTGGGAGGTATATTTGAAGTGTTGGTTGTTTGGTTGATTGTTGCTAGTGGTGAGGGCGGCAGGCACCTATTATCCGGTCAGCGGACCGCCGAGCGAACCCGCACTTCCGGGCGTCGTGCTATCCATGCGAGCTTCCGTGCACCAAGGTTCGTTCTCCCTTCGACCA
>NC_057685.1:6620298-6643551 GCF_014466175.1 Vespula pensylvanica | reverse complement strand
AGAGAGAGAGAGAGAGAGAGAGAGAGAGAGAGAGAGAGAGAGAGAGGGAAATGATAGAAAAGTGAATCAGAAACGTATCCAAGAAAAAACAAGAAAAGGAAGAAACGAAAATAATCCGAGATCGATCGAACACTTATAGAAACAGAAACTGTTATCGTTAACTACATATTTGTAAACGTTAGTGCCTTAATCAAATATCCAGGTAGACGATGAAAATCAATAATACGTCGTATAATATCTTTAACAGACATACATATTTCAAGAGATTGATTAGCTTTCGAAAGATTTTTAATTAATTAATTATTATTATTATTATTATTATTAATGCTATTATTATTATTATTATTATTTTTTTATTTTTATTTTTCTTATCCTTATTATTTTATTAATATCATTTTCACAATAATTTCGTATAAAAAGAAAATAATTTCTTAAAATCGACGGATCGAGGATCGAAGTTGTAACAATGGTGTATCGAGAGATCGTTTGTAAAAAGAAAAGAAGAGAAACGAAAAGAAATAAAGAATGAATAAACGAACGAAAGAACAAATGAATGAATTAATGAATGAACGAACGAATGAATAGATGAATGAATGAATGGAAGCAAAGGGAAAGATAAAAAGTAAAATATATTTACAAGAATCATCATTATTTCTTGGATTAATTAATTTCTTGTCTCGATTTGAATAGAGACATTGACGATTTGCGCGGTTACGATAATAATCCAGATAAATAAATGTATATTAGATTCGCAGACACGAAAAGAGAAAAGAGAACAAAAAATGAAAGAAAAAAAAAAAAAAAATGCAGAACATACGATAATTAAACAGCGAATGAACGGTTACGAGTGACCGATAATATTGATAGGAGAATGTGTGTGACTTTGATCACGTCATGATCACTATTCTCGAACTCATGTTTTTTCGAGTTTGATGTTATGAAAAATAAAGAGAAAGAAAGAAAGAAAGAAGGAGATAGAGAGAGAGAGAGAGAGAGAGAGAGGGAGAGAGAGAGAGAGAGGGAGAGAGAGAGAGAGAGAGAGAGAGAGAGAGAGAGAGAGAGAGAAAGAAAGAAAGAAAAAAAGAAAAGCAACAAGGATAACAAAACAAGAGTAATGACGAATGAACAAATTTGTAAACTTTGTACCGATTCGAGGCCATCTTGATCGAAGCTTCGTACTTATACAGATACACGCATACATATATTCATATATACATATATACATATATACATATATACATATATTAATAGACTAGTCTCTAATCAATTCGTAAAACGCAATAACGAGTCACCCTTTTAGACTCTCCACTTTCGATTCTTATCGAAATTTTTTGCAAATCATTTGTATATCTATGTGTATCTAACATACACATACACACACGAATACGTAATAACTATTTTCTTTCTTTCTTTAATCTCTCGAGAATTAAATGTGTTAGAGATCTTTTAAAGGAGTAGAGAGAGGAAAGATAAAGAGAGTGGGAGAACCACCCACATTTTAATTATCTTCCTTGAAACGAATGAACAAACATACTAACAAACAAACAAACAAACAAACAAACAAACAAACAAACCAACAAACCAACAAACGAACGAACGAACGATGAACACGAATAAAATCAAATATAATATAGTAGCATTCCATAGAGAAGTAGTACGAATCGATAGTCATGGAGATCCTGTCCCCGTTGCATGCTTTCGAGTTTGCTCGTCGTTCTTAGAAAGCACCCGGCTAGTCTCGTTCACTGCTATATGATATCGTTCCTGATCGAACGAAAGACGATATCTCGTGAAAACCAGGCAGCCAAAGTATATACGTATATATATACGAACATGAAGCTGTACACATGGATAGAAAGATATACACGTATATAGGATTAAAGAGATACGATGAACACATATATACATAATCAACGGGGATTGGTTTAGTGTCCAGCCATTTAAACGAGTGCCATAAACCACAAACGTAAAATCCGCGAGGTGAGATATTCGTATTTTACATTTACGTTAAGAGAACAGATAAAGAAAGAGAAAGATAGAGAGAGAAAGAGGAAGTGTTGACGCGGAGTCGAGGTTGGGGTTTAGGTTGGGAAGGATTATAATAATTATTTGTGAGAAAGGGAGAAGATAGAGATAGAGAGAGATGAAAGAAGAAAAGAAAAACGCCTAGCGAAACTATAAAAACTCTTGTAACATATTTATTTAGCCTTTAGTAGTAATTTAGTAGTAATACATGGACGTGGACGAGTGTCCTTTTAAAGGACAGATTATAAAAGAGATAGAAGAGAGCCAGAGAATGTGTGTGTATATCCATTTATGTGTACGTTTGTGCGTGCATGTATGTGTGTGTGAGTGTGTGTGTGTGTTTGTGAGAGAAAGAGAGGGAGAGAGAGAGAGAGAGAGAGAGAGAGAGAGAGAGAGAGAAAGGGAGAATGAAAAAGACGAAAAAATGGACCAACCTCGAGGAGTCATTGCGTGAGACTGTTCGAAACGAACTTAAGATTCGTGCAACGATTAAATAAGCTGAGGTTGCCTTACGATTATTAATCGGGCCTCGTGCTATTTCGAATATGTGTATACCTAGCAGACGTCGGATCGTTGGCCGATTAAGTGACAAAGGAACGAGCGATGTATATCATTAGAACGTATTAATTGAAAAATAAAAAAAAATAAAACTTTAGGAAGACTATCGTACGATCATTAGTATTAATAATACCTGCTGTATGGATGTAAGAGAGAAGAAACTATTATATAATTTTATCTAATATTATTATTATTATTATTATTATTATTATTATTATTATTATCATCATCATCATCCAACACTATTATTATTATTATTATTATTATTATTATTATTATTATTATTATATTAATATTATATTATATTATATTAGGTTAAATAATTATATTATTATTATTATTATTATTATTATTATTAACGATTATCGCGCGAACCACATCTTATGTAGCTGTGATTTTGCTTTCGGAAAGTAAAAATTAAAAATATTTATAGCAACAAATATTGACTTCAATTTTGTAACTTGTAGCACCATTGATTTCCATGAAACAGTGATTCCCAATCTGAGATATATGAAAGAATACAACAATTTTCTTAATATCATTAGGTGTTACTATTTAGGGAAATTAATTGCAGAGTAAAATTACGCAAGTAGAAAAAGATTGGGAACCGCTGGCATAGAAAATATTCATAATCAGTATACACTGATACTATATAAGTGTAAATCTATGAAGGAAGAAGGGGAAATGATACCATACTACTTAGATTACCATAAAATGTAGTAAAACAATAATCGAAAGAAACTAAAATCCTAAAATTTTTATTTTTTAGGATGTACTTGAGGTTATTTAATTTGATCTAATTTAATAATAACTGAAACTAAATGAAAATTGAACTGACCTGTTTGTCTCTCTCTCTCTCTCTCTCTCTCTCTCTCTCTCTCTCTTTATATCTATTTATCTATCTATCTATCTATCTACCTATCTATCTATCTCACTCGCACTTTCTCGTATTCTTTACGCAGTCACCTTTGAATTTTTAATTAAGCAATCAATAGCACAAATAAATTGTAAACTTGAGAAAAATAGACCGCAATGCTAATACATTAGCTAAAATTTTGCATTGTAAGCATCGCTTAAAGAGAGAATTACTTAGAACGGCTTGTCATATTACACTGACAACTTTTTGAACGCCTGTCTTAATTATTCGGAGATATATTAAGTATGGTCTCTCAGATATAAAAGTACTTACAAATACGTTCTAAATACGATCACACACATATATCGCACGAGAGTCGAATCACGCGATAGGATTTTAAAAGTCATAAATTTGAACGAAATCTGTTAAACTTGAACTTTGTATTTATACAGGTCTTAAGGTCTAAACGATTAACGAAAAACGGTGAATGCGTTCGACCAGCAAAAAAACGATAAGTTCTCATAATTTAAACGACCTTTTTTCTTTTTTTTTTTTTTTGTGTGTCGGTAAGTACAAACATACTTGATTTTTATGCATAGTGTATTATAGACCCAAAGAATCTATAACATTAGGCATAAACTATTAATATTTTATTTATAAAGTGTATGCATATTTCGAAAGATTCATAGTCATAATTTTCAACGTAAAGATCAGAAGATAAAGGATAAAAAAAGAAAAAAAAAAACAAGGAAACAAAATCAATAACCAATATCTTTGCTTCATTAAAAAGATTAACGATTTATTTCAATTAAATAAAAATATTAATACAAATGATCCGAAAGAAGAAAAATATAATGTAATTGTTTTATCAATAAAATTCAAAATTGATTTGAAACATTAAATATTAGTCACGCTGGATCATCATCAAATATTAATAATAATTAAACACGATGTAGATATTATGAAGATTACTTGACACATCGAATGACCCTTTTCGTTTTTATCTAATTTTTTTTTTTCTTTTTTTTTTTTTTAATGATTTGGAAGTAACGAATTATATTCCAAAAGATATAAGTCAATAAGGAGGAGGAGGAGGAAAAGGAAGAGGAGGAGGAGGAAGAGGAAGAGGAGGAGGAGGACGATTAGAGCATGTGCGGAAACTTTCTAATGATTCTCCTTCTCCTTCTTCATCATCATTTGTAATTGATAAACAAAGTTTCAAGATCAAATTTGCACTATGAACTCATATCCTCTCTCTTAACATATTTATCTATTTTGGTATATTAAATATTTCTTTCGTTTCGGTTATCGAAAGATATGATAATGCATATCATAAACGTTATCCAAAAAAATAAATATCAAACGAAAGATCGAGAAATAGGCCAGCAAAGCGCATAAACTATAAATTTAAATTAAACGTATAAACTTAAATAAAAAGGAAAATGAAAACATTGTGTCGAATTTGTTTAAATAAATATTTTTAAAAGGTATTCAAATTATCTCTAGAAACGAATAAAGAAACGCGTTCGAAAAAAGAAAGAAAAGAAAAAAAGAAAGACAACACACATACAAATCGAGCATTACGATCGTTCCATAATATTTGCTTTAATTTTTACACTTGAGGACATTCATCACACGTATATGTACATGATGAATTTAAAATAAATATTTCTAAAAGATAATATACCTATGTGTCGAACGAATAAAGAAGAAAGCATGCATTCAAGAAAGAAACATAAATTGAGGACGTGATCGTTCTTCGTGATGTTCGTTTGAATTCTTCCATCTGATGAATTTATTACTTTCATCCTGAAATAAATATTTTTAAAAGATATTGTGTAGAACGATGTGTAGAACGAATAATGGAAGAAATCGTTCTCAGGAAAGCAACGTAAACCGAGTACGTAATAGTTCCATGGTATCCACTCTGATTTTCCCATACGAGGATTTCACCATACACATACACACACAGATCTATACATTTAATTCGAAATAAATATTTCTAAAAGATAATATAACTCTGTGTCGGACGAATAAATGAGAAAGTATATATTCAAGAAAGAAACACAAACCGTAGACGTGATCGTTTCATGGTGTTCCCTTTGATTTTCTCACGAAATTATTTCACCACACGTATGCACGTCCAATTTCAAATAAATATTTCTAAAAGATAAAATGAGATGCATTCAAAAAAAAAAAAAAAAAAAAAAAAATACAAATCGAGAACGTGATCGTTCCATGATGTGTCTTCTGATTAAATGTTTGTTTAAAATGTTCGATTAATTTATTATATGCAACTTGAAATAAATATTTTTAAAAGATATATAAGTACCTTGCGCTTCAAACGGATAAAGAAAAAAGTCACGAAGGAAATATAAACCGCGCACGTGATCGTCTATGGTATACGCTTTGATTGGTTCACTCGAAGGTTTTATCACGTGATACTTAAGTGATTTCCAAAAAAAGGCCCAAACTTACACACCCTCGTTTTCATAAACGAATAGTCATGAATGCACGTATTAGGACGATACTTGTTTGGGACGAAAAAAATTTCCATTGCTTCTCTCTCTCTCTCTGTTTCTTTTTCTTTCTTTCTCTCTTCTCTCTCTCTCTCCTTTGGGATTCTCCAAGCCATGTAGCACGTGACAGGAACGTGCAACAAGTCAGAAACTACGTTCTTCTCGTTCTCTATTTCTCGAAGTTTTCGTTTCGATGATTAAGTCTCGTGCGGGGTTATCGTCCTTGTAATTAATAAAACGTAGAAAAATGTATTATCCCTTTTTATCGTTATCGTTTTGTATTTATATAAAAACTCTGTAGAAAAGAATTGTTTTTCCTTAATTCGACAATTCTGATTTAACAAAATGTGAATATCAATTTTAGTTGCTAAGGTGATCGTACGATTTTTGAAATATAGATAATTTCTATAATATTTGATTTTTCTTGGAATACTTTACGGATTTATTAATTTTGTCAACGAATTTGTTCATCTTATAACGAGTTACTTTGATTCCTGACAACGTAATATGATCATTTTTACAAAACGTTTGATTATTATCATTCAGTTGTTGTTGTAATATTAGTGATTTACAAAGATGATTAGATTTTAGAAAAGAAATATGCTAGTACCTTTTTTTTATAATATTAGAATGACCTACAAAAGTTATTAGAATTTGTAATATTGTACAAATAATTCACGTGCTATTTCTTTCATTTTCTCAAGGAATTATTTGTTGTTTTTTTACAAAGTAATATCTATGAATTAAAAACAATGTAATACCCATGATCACTTGTCTGAGTCAACAGATTAATTCCATTTTGCAAAAATTGAGACACTCGACTCAACTGGTTATCATTTATCAAATAGAAAAATATATGTTTGTAGCAATTTTTCTAGGTGATTAGATATAAGGTTTTTGAAATATTATTTTAACCATTCGAGTGAATGGCAAGCGAACCGATCACACGTCTTCTCTTTAGTGATTGAAAATATATTGAAAGTAAAAGATACGAGTACGTTCGGATTTAGTCGATGCGTGATCTTTCCTGTTATTGTTTTTTATAAAGGTAATATTTTCATTATTTATACTCATAGAAATAAGTATTTACTTACTAAGATAACAACGAAATGGATGAGGCAGTACTTTTAAGTGTTTATAAACAATCAAGCAAAAAAGAACAGTATAATAGCAAAAAAGCGCGATTGCGTCTTCGCTTGGCCGATTTATCGATCGGATTTTTACAAAGATTTCTCATAAATAAAGCTCGAACATTAATAAATCGATAATATTAATAAATAATTATATAATAAACATTATAAAGATTTTATATAATTTAGAGATCTTTATTAATTTTGTCGATGAATTTTTTTACTTTCTAAATAATTACTATATTAGAAGAAATAACGTAATATCTGGGATTACTTTCACCGAGTCATTCATAATTCTTTGCTCTATCTTTTTCACAAGTACAATGTAATTTTCTCTTAATTGCGGATTGATGATAAGATCGATAAGAATGAATCTAAAATAACATAACATTATCAGTTATCACATTTACTTTGAAAATATTTAATTGAAAATAGGAAGGAAATAAAAAGAAGAAAAGAAGAAGAGCAATTAATAATTGTTCATAATTAAACGATTCATTTATTCAAATCTAATTGAGCATTAAGTATTAAGTAATGATATTTTTTATAACGTTCACTTTATTTAACGTACCGAAATGAGTTTATACGCAAAGTTAATTCGAAATCATCCAAGCGACTAGTTCCATGGCATCGAATACACTTCTTTGGGTCATGGCCATTGACGTTTAGAAACCAAAGCAGCAGTGTACTCATTTTTATAAATCCTCTTATACAGTATTTTGTTTAAAAAGAAAAGATTCTCAACAAAAGAAAACGGAATAAATTTTAATGCTATATATTTTTATTACGAGAAAATCAAATTCTCTACGAAAATTAATTCCATTAATTATTGTATTGATAATCTTATATTAATCATCTAATAATTTTATATTAAAAATCTCATATTATTGAATATATAATAATGATAGTATGATCAAAAGAATATCCTTTTTCTTATGTGTGTGTGTGTGTGTGTGTAAGAAAAAGGATATATATGTATATATTTATATACATAATTATATTACTAATTAAGAATATTATTAAATATCATGTAGATTATACGATTATAGATTGAATATATAATTAATTTATATTATAAATTATATAATCACATTGTAATAATATCATTAATACAATAATTAATTATTCTTCAATATAGAATAACTTATTATACTTCTCGTATTTAACGTAAAAATACATTTTCCAAAAATCAATTTTGTAATTACATCATATCCATATATTAACTATATATCATCAAAATTCTCTCTAATGCGAGATCTTTATTTTTATTTATCTGAATTATCGGAAATCCGATGAAAATGGATAAAAATTCAGATAAGTAAATGGTGGTAAATAGTCCGTGACAAGGTCCGATAATTCGTATTGAACGTTATGTAATGATACATTGATCTCTGACGTAACAAATACATATACACGAAGAAAAATAAGAAGATGAGTAAGAATAGAAAGAGGTCGTAAAGGAGAAGGTAGAAAAGAGAGAGGGATGGAAAGAGAGGAAAGAACAAGTAGATAGAAAAAAGTTCAAACCACGAGACCGCACGTGGTTTCTAGGATGCGTCTCCTCTTCGTCCTCTTCGTCTTCTTTGTATCCTCATCTTTGTCGTGTTCTACACCGTGCCCCTTTCTCCAGTCTCTCTCTCTCTCTCTCTCTCTCTCTCTCTCTCTCTCTCTCTCTCTCTCTCTCTCTCTCTCTCTCTCTCTCTCTCTCTCTCTCTTTCCCCACTTCGAATGATCAGTTTCATGCGGAGGAAGCGTGATACCACGAAAACGAGAAATCAAAAGGCCTTCGCACCGTCCCCTTTTTTATCTTCTACTCGTGCGCTATTTCGTTCCTTTTCCATTTATCTTTATTTGTTTTTTTTTTTTTTTTTTTTTATTAATTTCAATATTTATTATTATTATAATTATTAATATTATTATACTTTTATTATTATTTCTTTTTCCTTTCTTTTTTACTTCTTCTTTTATTTACGTTTTATTTATTTTGTATTCCCCTCTCCCCTCCCTTTTTTCACGCCGTATCACAATTTTCGTTCCGTCGTCGTTTTTCGTTCGTTCATTCGTTTGCTATTTTTTATTCCGTTTTTTATTCTTTTTTTTTTTCCCTTTCTCTTTTTTCGTTCTTTCTTTTTTCTCTCTTCATTTTTTAGCGAATACGATGATTTTTTTTAAACGTTACGTTTGGATCGTCCGACCGAACGAAGATCATGTGATCGGTCATGTTCAAAAAAAAAAAATTCGATTTCATAGTCGAGAGATTTCTGTTGTCGAATGAAACATTTTAAACGATTTATAATACTTATATATATTGATAGAATTTCTTTTATTTCTAGGAAACTTATTAAATTTCTCTATATAGCGTGTTCAGATTTCGTTTACGTTATAATGTCGATAATAAATTGTCTTTGAACATTGAACTCGACATTTCTGTGTGTCTGCGATATGCGAAGGATATGCGACTATAATTAACGTTTCTCGCTTCCGTACGATAGAATATAATATGCGTGTGTACGTGATTCTGTATAAATTATATTGTCTTTTCATTACATATCTATTATTTATGTGTGCAATGGATATTCTTTCTCTAGAAACGTAAAAAACATGTTTAAGGAGGTCGGCATGTGAGAAAAACACATTCGAACGTACACATGTTATTTATAACACGTCGAATCTTCATTTCTTTTTCTATCCTTACATATACACACACATGCGTTCGCGTACGCACGTACGCATACACAACACGAATGCACGTAGGCATACTTGTAGTGTAGGAAAAAGAGAGAAAATAATTTAACGAACTCAAGCAGATTTAAAATGGAATTGTACGTATGAACTTTCGATTCTCGACTACGTATATAAGATTTTTTTATATGTGTCAATAATTATGAAAGTGGAAATTTTATATATATATATATATACATCTTAAAATGATCAATAAATCCAATTTTTTTTTCCACTTTGATCACTTAATTATATACGTTGTAATATATATAATATATATATATAATATTAAATATATATATATATTATAATATATATATGTATATATATATATATATATACGTCAGAAATATACTATAAATAATATACTAGAAATATACTGGAAATAAATCATCAAATTTTAAGAACGTATTCTACTCACTGTAAGAGGAAAAATTATACAAACACGAGTTTTTTCCAAGTTATAAACATTTTTTATTTATAACAGCCTTTAAAAAGAAATTCGACATTGTTAAATATCATAGAAACAGCTGGAAACGTTAATTTCTGCGATTATGAGCAATTTTTAATTTATTAACTTTCTGCGTTAATGCGTATTTTGTATCAACCTCGTATAATTTATTGATGTCCTCATGATGTAAATATAAACATATGTCTGTAATACAGCATTTATAGACCTATGTTAATATTACTTTTTTAATCTATACAATCAATGGAATATACTCTTAAAGTTTGATGATTTATTTCTGAAATATTCTATATATTATATATATATGTATATATAATTAATATATAATATACAATATTTATTATATATATATTATTTATATAATTAATTATGTTATTTTTTCGTGTAAATAAAATATTATAGATTACATATATATATATATATACATATATATATACATATATAATCATACAAACGGTCTAAATCTTATAAATATTATATATATCTAGATATATATAATATATAATATATATATATAAATATATATATATATATATATTATATATATCTATTCCTAGATATATATATATATATATGTATATCTTAAACCACTTGTATAATCATTATATGACATGGAATATTTTGTTTGCTTGAATAATATTTACATCCAAAGGTCGCAATCGATCGGAAAATCTGTTTTATGTTTGGAATATATCTATAGGAATACGTATACCTACATGACGTCATTTAAACCACAATGGGAATACTTACTAATTATAAGCTAGAATAATATAAAAGATGTTAAAACCTGAATATTTATTGAAACAATTCAAGTAATTTTATCGGTCTAATAAGTATAATACATCTTACTATTATCTTCGTACTTTGTCAAATGCAAGTGTTCGTATTAACGTCGCTTATTTTTAAGACGTGCATACAATTTTGAATTTTCTTTTCACCCATAATTCGATAACGTAGCTTATTCTTATAATTATTTAATCATCGATCTCTTTTACAATTTCCCCAAAAAAAAAAAAAAAAAAAAAAAAACAAGAAAATTACAAAATAACGTTGAATCGATCTAAAGTCGACGATTAAATCACATAACCCTATTTTAAAATCGGTCGACACGTAAAATCATAAGAGATAGAAAGAAAAATTAGGAAAGAAAAATAATAGAGTAGAAATTAGAACGATTCCAGAAGAGTACAATATGCATACGTGACCAATGGCTCGTACTGTTAGATTTTTCTTTCGAGTCGAGGCCCTTTGAGTCGAGTTAACCATTATCCCTGAACGATCACGGACGAAGAAGAGTTTTTGATCGATTCGTTCGAGCCGTCGACGTATCGACCAATCAGCGCTCTCCTTTCCTTCTCCTTTCTCCGTCACTCTTTCTCGACCAATAAGAACAACGTATTTCCGACGCTTGATGTCGCTCGCGTCGTTTCTACTCGTCTTTAACCATTTCTCTCTTATTCCTCGACAGCAGTAGCATGCATGCGTCGCGTTCGGTTTACGGCAGTCGTTGTTTATATTTAATTGTGACTGTTACCGGTAGTGTGCCTTCCATTTAAAGTTTACCGGCCAATCGAAGAAACAACGTAATATTCCTACGAAGAAGAATAAATATTAAATCGAAATTTGTCATTATTTCTCATAGAATATGGCAATAATATTTCGACAATTTTCAATAATATTCAATCTTTATAAGAAGTATAAGTAGACTAAAAAACTACGAAAAGAAAAGAAGACTACGAAAAGGTAAATATATATATGTATATATATATATATATAAAACTAAGTAACACACAACACACACACACACACACACACATACACACACACAAAGAAAGAGAGGAGAAAAAGATAAAACGTTTTATGGCGAATCACATTTGCAGGAATGTTGTACCTCAAAGTACATGTTTCTACTTAGTAATTAGAGAAAGAAAGAGAGAGAGAAAAGATAGAACATTTTATGGAGAATTATTATTTGTAAGAACGATCTACTGCAAAGTACATGGTTCTGTATAGTAATCAGAGAGAGAGAGAGAGAGAGAGAGAGAGAGAGAGAGAGAGAGAGAGAGAGAGATAGAGAGAGTGAAAAATAGGTAGAAGAGAAACAGAAAATTCATAGATAGATAGAAGTTTCCAGCGTCTAGTTAAGGAATACACACACAAATGTGTGTATATATATATATATGCATATATATATATGCACTCACACAAACACACAGACACACACACACACACACACACACACACACACACACACACACACACATATTCTTAATGCATATTCTTCCCCGTGCTTCGTGATTTTTCATCGTATCAATTGACTCTTAACATCGTCACGTCTAATCTTCCACCCTAACTCGAAGTTTCGACATCAACATCATCGAGTCTAATTGTATCGCGCGAAACGACGCTTAAACACAACGTTCTCGTTCGAACGGGGTCGATCGAAACGGTATTCACCGTGTCTACAGTGCCGTATTATCGTATTTCTGGTACCCTCGAAATTTTGTTTCTTTTTTTCTTTCTCATTTTTCAATCGGGAGAAACAGAGTCAGATGTATTAGAATATTCGTTCGGGTATCTCTCGTGGGATATTACATAATACAGAAAACGTAAATAGGGATTCGAAATTATTTTCTTTTCTTACATATTCTCTTCAATCTTTTTATTTTCCTTGTAAAAAAACAACAATGATAAAAAGAGTAATGACGTTTCATTTTTTCAATAACACTTCTCTTTCTTTCTTTCTCTCTCTCTCTCTCTTTCTCGTTTTTTTTTTTTTTTCCAAGTTATCTTAGCCAAAATGTAAAATCGTGTATAGGTTCGATTTGAATTTCCCGCCTCCCGTCCATCACGTTTATCGCGAGAGATAAAGAGAGAAATAAAAAAAACGTTGATACAAATGCTATATAACGAGTGACCTGGTTCGTCTATCGTTTCTATATATATATATATATTATAAGTATAAATCGTACGTTAATATGTTTTCATTTTGGTCATAGTCTTCTTCGTATGAGGAGAAGGGGCATTATTTAAAGGGTATCATCGCATGTAATTACGTATTCGCGGTAGAGTTAAAAAGCGCATGCTATTGCGACGTAGCTATGAGTCAGTAACTGTTAGCGGTCGTACAAGTATAAAGAAATACGGTGCTCATTTCACTGGTTTTTCCGTTTTTGATCTCTTACTTCTCGGTAATAATAATCTTGTTTCTTCTTCCTTAGATCGTTGTACTTCGTTCGTTTGAAAACACTTCAACATGTTTCATCGTCTTATTTCTTTTATATAAATATATATATATATATTCTTTTTTTATTTTTGTTTATTTTTCTCTTAGCCACTATCTCCAATAAATTTTTATTTGATTTGATTATATATTTTTATTTCTCTATATTAATCTCTCCTTTCTTTTTCTCGAAATTTCAAAATGATCGACAGACGGAGAAGTTTTCTGCATCATGATCGATTAATCTCGGGGTCAACGATAGGCTATCGAAGTATTCTTTTCTTTTTTCCTCTGTTTTCTTACTCTCTCTTTCTTTCTTTTTTTCTTTCCCCCTCTCTCTCTCTTTCTCTCTCTCTCTCTCTCTCTCTCTCTCTCTCTCTCTCTCTCTCTCTCTGTCTTATTTTTTTCTTTCTGTTTTACTGATCGTATGAAACTCGAAGTCAGTGTTCGTTGATTTATACATCGGTAAAAATCGTCCGAGAGATCATCGAGGTTAAACAAGTCTTTTCTCAAACAAGAACTTTTGATTTATTTCAAACTTTTTAATGAAATTGTTTCTACATTGATTTCTTTTTTTTTATTTCTTTATTTTTCTTTTTCTTTTTTTTTTTTCTTTTTACATTTTATTTTTCCCCTTCTCTTTGAAAAACATTATTCTGACTATCGCAAATCAAAACGAATATTATTTATCGTTGTTACAGAAGAGGAAGATATCGTTGATAGATCATCTGCTATCGGTTTTAAGAAGCAGTGCGTGTGCGTGCGTGTATTCAGTGTTAAAAAGATCTTGACAAGAGTCGAAGGAGGACTCAGAGTTCAGATCAGATTCCAAGAAGCAAAAAGAAGAGAGGAACAAGAAAAAAAAAACAAGTTAGAAAAATAAATTCCCTTGATCTTTGCCCGTATACGTAAAACAAGAATGTCGAACGTTTCGGGAATCTCCAAGGAGGAGACTATCATAAAAGGGAAACCAACCCTCGTACGACGAGTTTCCAACATGTTCAAAGGTAAGAAGAACAAACGAAACGAAACGAAAAAGAGAAATAAAGTAAAATAAAATAAGATAAAACAAAATCAAATCAAATCAAATTAAATCAAACGATTTATGGATCGTTCACGAAATACACTTGTTTTGCAAAGTCGAATTAATATTTATCAAAGCAGAGTTATCACGAAAAATTGAAATGCTAACGTTTGTGAAGCATGGTGTAACCGATCACCGTTTTACTCGTTAATCTTTTTCAATATATTTATTTTTCGTAGTCGGTGATTTCTTTTTTATTTTTTTTTTATTTTTTCTTTTTCCTTTTATTTTTCTTTGCCTTCATCGGTTTTTCTCATATTTCTTTATTCTTCTAATTTCCTTTCCTTTGGATTCATTAATTTCTTTTTTCCTTCGTACTCTCTGTTGCAGATGGAAATTACAGTAGGCCACCGTTACTCTTTAGACACGCTTCGATGCAGAAACTCCGCCATTGCTGCCAGAATCTGAATCTCTTTCCATATCTACTTTATTCTTACGATAACTCCAAGTCCCATCCGGTTGCTAAGAAGGTGAACGTTTGTATCAGCGAATTGTTACGAAGCATTGCCGAAAGATTTTTCTATATTTACAAGTATCTACGGTGTACATCGTTATACAGCGATGGTAACAAAAACAATAACAATAACAACAACAACAAGAACATCATCGATCCTAAGAAAATTTCGATCGAATTGAAGAAAGAAAGAAACGAAGAAGCTGACCTTGTCGACGACGAAGAAAGAAAGCCAATAACTAAATTCCAAAAACAGGAACGCCAACGGCAAAAGCAAATTCCGTTCTTCCTAATTCTCGCAGTTTATCTTGTACCGTTGATATTAGCCTTTGAAATGATAGTAGTTTGTTCTTTATTGATATTTGACAAGTACACGCCGGGTTTCGTCTTCCTCGTAAGCGCCGTTATGTTCTTAGCTTGCATCGCCTTTAGAATTTTCTTTTACGAATGTAAAGCTGAGAAATCTCCATGCAATGGAGTTAATAATAGATACTCTAGGGTCACAAAAAAAACGAAGGTTCAGTGATCCATTTTTGATGATAAGAGGATCCATATCTCGATATCATCATCATTGTCGTCGTCGTCGTCGTCGTCGTCGTCGTCGTCATCGTCATTGTCGTTATTATCATTATCATCATTTTTATCATTTTTATCATCATCATGTAAGGCTAAAACCTTCGTCAGACAAAGAAACAGTTGAAATACATCAACGATGAGAGACTCTCGAAGGTCTTGGCCATTTTTGGCTAAAACGAAGCTTCAACGGTCGATTGCGGTACAGAGAAAGAAAGAGAAACACGCATAAAATAGATAGATAAATAGATAGGTAGATAGATAAGTAGATATAAATAGATAAACAATATAAGCCGTTGCTCTCTACGAGAGAATAAGTGAGCTTCTTACACTCGTATCGAAATGTTCCTCACTAACTTTCACTGACACGTACTTCCGCATTTCGCCCGTTCTTCTTTTCCTCTTTTTTTTTTTTTTTTTTCTTTTTTGTATTCTTCCTTTATGTAAATACATGTGTATACATAATTTTAATAATTTTTTTTTCTATAGTTATTGTCTCTTTTTAAAATCGTAGGGCGCGTACAAAATACGGAAAGGATATCCATTTTTTCTCTTTTTTTCTTTTTCCTCTTCTTATATTTTAGATGATATAGCTCTGCTACACGTACAACCGTTGTGCATCGTTAGAGGATAGGTCGTTGTTATACATTTATTATATATATATATAATATACATATATATATATATATATTATTTGTATATATAATATGTATATATATATATATATAATTATATATATAATATAATATGTATATATGTATGTATATATATTTATACAATGTAATTGTGACTTCGTTAGATTAAAATTCAACGACGGAATTTTTGATGAATTTAAACAAATCGTCGCGTAATATATTGCCGATTGATTTTTTTTTATTTTAATTTTTGTGAAGCCATACATATAACCTTGCCCTATCCCTTAGTGTTACAAAACATTCGTTCATCTTTATTATTACATTGATTACGATCTATTTAATCCTCTATGCAGCATAAGACTGACAATTGTTTTAAAATATAATGTTTATGTAAATATTTGCGTGAAATTGGAGGAAAGAAAAATATGGTAATGTTTGAGAAAAGGTAAAATAAGATAGATTTATATCCTAAGGAATTACTGAATCATGTTCTTTAAATAGAATTTATTTGGTATATATATATATATAAGGATCCACAGAAAGTTTTGAGCATGCAAGACCAGAGAAGATTGACTATGGAACTGTGATGGATGCGATTGTACGATTATATTTGATTGGCGCTCGTAGTAGCATTTAATTAAATATAATAAAAATAGATTTTATTATATATATATGTATATATATATATATATATTACATATATATATATATAGATATGTGGATGTCTACATATACATATGTGTATGTATATATATGTATATATATATATATGTATACATTCACACACATATAGGCGTATACAATAAACTTCTTTTTAAATATACCATTTTCTGTTATCGCAGTTTTCATTGCTAAGTTAAAAGTTAAAAAAAAAAAAAGAAAAAAGAAAAGAAAAGAAAGAAAGAAAAGAAGGAAGAAAAAAAATAAAGAAAAAGATAGTAAATGAATTCATGAAAAATACTGCGGGGTTTACCTTTTATCGCCTATCTTTGTTTTTTCTATGTCATTGAAATAGTAGTTATCTATGTACGGTAAAAATAGTAATAGTAAGCAACGTAAAAGTAAGTAGAAGTAAACAGAAATAGAAAAAAATATTGGATATTGCATTTTGTCCGCTACCACTCGTATAATAATTTCCAAGATCAGCAGCATATATTATCACATGGGCAACATAATTCTGCTCGTGTACGCTATGGAAAAGATGGGCCGATGGACCTATTAACGACATAAACGTTCGCAATAATAAAGTGAATTAATAAGCGGATATCATAAGGAAATTATTGGAATTTAATACCTATAGCATAAATAGCTACATCTCCTCCTCCGTGATAAGCTTCGTCGGATACTATAGTAGCTTGTTGACTATAATTAAACTCTGTAGTGTTTTGAGTAGAAGGATCGATTCTTGTTAAAAGATTAGTCTTGTTTGATATCGTGTAAGCTGCATTATTTGGACCACCAGTGCTGTAAGTTAAGGTCGTGTAAGGTATCCCGTCGTATTTGGATTTTTGTGCAATACCTGTGATCCACAAAAATTAATTGTTTTTATTCGTAAAAAAGAAAAAAAGATTATATTATTAAGGAAGAATGAATGTTCCTATTTTGTACCCAGAATCGATGAACCACGATCGCTATAACCATTAAAGTTCATAGAATGAGTATGATCACTAGTTACTATAACCAAAGTATCTTTAGTATCAATCATGTTAATAGTAGCGTTAATGGCGTCCGAAAAACGAACGGTTTCTCGTAAAGCTTGAGCGGCATGTCCACGATGATGAGCGAAATCGATCAATCCACCTTCGACCTGTATAATTATCGAAAATTATTCTTTATACATCGTTGATCAGAATTTCAACCGTACCATCAAAAGATAACCATTAGTCGATTTCTGAAGGATCTTCAAAGCAGTTACGGTCATTTCTTCCAAACTTGGTTGTCCTTCTGGACCTTTCTCTCTCTCCCAATCCATTTGAATATGACCATTAGCGAATACACCAAGCAAATAATCGACCTTATTTGTATCTACCTTGTACAATTGTTCATTATTTTCGACCACTTCGTAGGAAAGATCTCTCCTTCGTTTATCCTTTGCCCAATCCCTTATTAAATCTCGACCGTCAGTACTGTAACAAGCCCACGTATCGATTGGATCGTATTTACCAGGCTTTACGTTTGACTTTAAGGTCTGTCTACCGCCACCCATTATTACCTGTACCAACGAACAAATCCTTACTTATTATTTACAAGTTTCTTTTTTTCTTTCTTTTTAAACGGACGCGACATGTTTGATCTACCTTGATGTTCCTACCAGGTTCATCCTCTATAAGCTGTCTCGCAATATCTTTGCAAGCAGTTATATTTTTTGGTATCTTTGCTTCGCATTCCCATCGTCGATCAGAACAATGGGCATATAACGGTGCTGGGGTTGCATGAGTCACTCTAGTAGTCGTTACAAATCCTATGAGGATTATATAGATAAGATACGTTTAATAAAGAGTAAGATTTTATATTTGATATAACATTAAGATACCAATTTGCAAATTACTAATAAAAATCGCTTGTCTGTTTGCAAAGTTTTATCGACCAACCTGTAGCCTTGCCCGAAGCTTGTGCCAAAGAGATTATAGAATCAACGTGATAACTTTCATTTAAGCTGGCCTCGCAATCTCCTAATTCGACGTTCACATCGACGCCAACAACTTTGTAATTAGTTTTAACTCCCCCGAATAATGCGGTTGCCGTGGATGCTGAATCCGGTACTTGTTTGTTCGTATTGTACGTCTACGTTTTTCATTGCGTTTTTTTTTTTTTTTTCATTTGTTTTGAAACGAAGAATAATAAAGAATAAATCTTATCGTTTTAATTAAATATATCTAAAGGTTTCATGTACTATAGATAAAACGATTTAAAATTAACACGTTATGTACATATATACCTTCAGCAAACCAACATGCGGAAATCTTTCCCAAGTGAGATGACTTGTTTCACCACCTCTATAAATTCTACTGGCTGTTATCGTGTCGGGGCTCATACCATCACCGACAAAGATTATTACATTTTTCGCTTTACCTGTATTCCATTTATACGAAAGAGACTTTTTCAAATCTTCCATCGCTATTCTACGCCAATGATGACGGTCTGTAAGTCGAGAAAAGGATGACAAAAAAATATAGTTATATGGAAATACGTTAAAAGATTAAATAAAAAAATGTCTTGTTTAAAAGTCTACCACATATCGGTGGTTACCAACGAATAAGAAGAACGAGTAAATTTGAAAAACGATAGTTAAAACTATAACCGCAGGATGGCTGGATATATAATCTATATTATCGTGCGAGTATTCGCGATGTATTAATATGTAATTTAAGCGCCACGTCACATAGTGCGCATGAGTAGAAAGTAAAAAAAAAAAAAAAATTAGAAAATATCTTTTAACAAAGTGGAGAACCAGTTGGAAGATCATGCTGGTTTGAAAGATACCTTCTATAACCGTCGCGGTTATCGTACTGGAAAGTAGAATAATGGTGAACAGCAGTAACGTCTGCATTTTTAATTTCCTTCGTATCTCGTACTACTTTAAATCTTACTGTTAAAATCCATCCGTTCCAAACGAACGAACTGACGCAACTGCCATGCTTCTAAAACGATCGACGCACATTCTATCGAGATAAAATTTTATTAGAAGAGAAAACAAAAAAGTAGAAGGGAATTTAGGTCGGTAAGATCTTTTATTATTCTCTTTTTCGTTCGGTTTGAAACGAAAAATAATAAAAAAGAAATCTTATCCTTTTTAATGAAACATATCAAAAGTCTTTATGTATTTTAGATAAAACAATTTAAAATTAGCACCGTTATGTAAGTGTATATCTTCGACAAATCGACATGTAGAAATCTTTTCCAGATGAGATAATTCGTTGCAGTATCTCGATATCCATGTCATTACCGACAAAGATTATTGCATTTTTTACTTTACCTACGAGAGGTAATTTTTAGATCGGTAATGCAGATCTCGGTTTTACCGATGAATGGTAAAAAATAATGCTCGAATGATACGTAATTTGTGAAACGAAAGAGGAGATTGAACGGACATGCATCGTATAACGTTTTATTTGATTTTTCTCTTCGATACTCCATTATTCATACATACAAGATCGTAACACGTCGCTTAACACGTTGTGTAATAGTCGATACATATATATATATATATATATATATATATACACACACATATATAAATATATGTATATATTTATAGATATATGTATATATAACCTCTATCGCGCGGCTTCTTTTCTTCATCATCTTCGCTTTCTTGTTCCATTAGTCGTTAAACAAAACTACTAAAAATAGACTCGATAAAATCAACCGTCCAAGCTCTTCGTCCTTTTTATCGAGCGCGAGTCCTCGAAGACCAAAACGTACGGTTGCTTATCCTACATTTTGAAAAAGAAGGATCTCGCCTCTAAGATATTTCTATGAAGCGCGCAGTAGAAAAACCAAAAATGCTACTCGTTTTCTAACCCTTTTTTTTTAGCGCTTATAAGACTACGATATATAAATGTTCTGTGTCTCTTTCTTTCTGTCTTTCTCTTTTTTTCTCTCTCTATCTCTCTCTTTCCTTCTCTTTCTCTTTTATCTTTCTTTCTCATAGTTTATTTATATTGGTATTATCGTTATCGTCATCATTATCATAATCATTATCGTCATCATCATTATCATCGTTATGACTAATCATTATTTTATTAATAACGTTATTTATTATTATTATTATTATTATTATTATTCCTCTTATTATTATTATTATTATTATTATTATTATTATTATTATTATTATTATTATTATTATTATTATAATTATTATTATTAGTATTATGTCGCGCTTCGAACGTAACGACGTTCCTTTTTTTATTTTTTTAATTATTTTATTCTTTTTTTCGGATCAACCGTCGATCGAGAAGAAGCATCGAGAACGTCGGACCTCTTGTGTACGATTTATATATTATAATATACGTATTTCTTTTTCTTTCTCTAACTAACGTCACATCGTTCCTATTTTAACTTCGATAACGCTAAGAATTGGAAATTTGTTAGAAATGTTTTTCTTGTTTTATTTTTCTGTTTTCTTTTTTTGCTCCTCTCCCCTTTCTTTTTGAAATTACTTTTGATTTGCTTACGACGCGCTTCCTTTCAATTTTCATTTCTTTTCCTTCGTCTTTCCTTTCCTTTGTGAACTTTTTCTTATTTTATTTTATTTTCCTTCTTCTTTTTCTTTTTCGTCTTCTCCTTCTTCTTCTTCTTCTTCTTCTCCACGTAGAAAAACGAGGCATAAATTTTTACGAGACTCATGTTTCTAATAGTATTTCGAATCGTCAGTAGAAAATAGCATGTATGCACTGTCTCTATCTCTCTTTCTCTCTTTCTCTCTTCTCTCTTCTCTCTCTGTTTCTCTTTCTCTCTCATTCTTTCTACTTTCTACAACAGAAGGCAACTAACCCGTCGTTACTTCAACGCATCATATACATTTTACATATACTTGTACATATACAATATACATATATGTACACGTATACGTATCTATTATGTCAGATTCTATAAAAAAATAAACTCGTCGGTGCTTCGAGAGTCGATCGATCGAAATTCGGATTAACTTTTCTCTTTTTTTTCTTTTTGAAATTCACCAAACGAATAAGTACATTTCATTTTAGAATTTTGTTGATTCGCTTTAAAATTCTTTCTCTTCGTCTTTCTATATGAGAGTAATAAATCATTTAATATCGTATCTAAATGTTGAGATCGACTTGCGAAGCTTCCTATAATTTTGTTGAAAGTCGTTACGCGAGTGTGTATTACGTTATTTATTTATTTATTTATTTATTAGTTTCTTCTTCTTCTTTTTTTCTTCTTCCTCCTCTTCTTTCGTATGTGTGTGTGTGTGTGTGTGTTTGTATATCCGTGTGTTTTTTTTTTAAAACAAAAAAATCACTATATACGTATTCTTTTTCGCTTTACGGTCGAGCGGGACTAGTAATATTAATATAAACTGTCTACAAATCTCTCTTATTATACGATTAAATTACAACGAACTCGTTTTATTGAGATGTCCTTTAGAAAGATGTGATATTACACGCGAAATCTACGTACGAAATGATCGTCTCACTCTATTTCTTTCTCTTTCTTTTTCCTTTCCTTTTTTTTTTCTTTCTTTCTTTCTTTTTTAATCATTATTTTCTTTTCTTTTGCTTAGATCGTGTACATACATAAATTTATATTATTGCCAACAGTCGTTCTTTTCTCTCTATATATATAATCTTTCGTATTTAATCATTCCATTTGTTCTTTTCACGCTTAGGATATTTTGCATGAATCTATACACAGAATATACATCTTCTCGTTCTTTCTCACTCTCTCTCTCTCTCTCTCTCTCTCTCTTTTACATTATTCTTCCTGTTATCCTATCTCTATAAAACACAATATTATTTTATATTCTCTACGTTCCATTCGTCGACACGATCCTACAGATGTAGTAGATATTTCCGACTGGTGTGACGTAGAATCGAACCCCTATCGATTCTCCCGCCACGAAGGTCGCCGCCACCTGGCGGAGGCCATCGAAAACACACGTTGCCGCGAATATTTGAAATGACGCGAACGCTCGCTATGGAATCAGTACGATAAAAATTCAGATTGAAATTTCTTCGCGATTTTTTCTTTCTCTTCTTTTCTTTTTTATCTCTCTTTCTTTTTCTTTTCTTTTTTAACGACATGCTTTTTAACCGTACGATAAAAATTATTATAAAATAGGAGCATGTATCGTTAATTAAAATTTCAATTGCAATTACGTTTCATTTTTTCTTTTTTTTTTTTTTTTTATATATAGATATCTACATACTTACGTGTTAGAAAAAAAAAAAAATGATAATTATCAAACTACTTATATTAGAATGATCAGTTAGAATTTTCGTTTTATCATGTAACGTACTGATTCCAAATGCGATTGCGTATC
>NC_057685.1:6607798-6615298 GCF_014466175.1 Vespula pensylvanica | reverse complement strand
TCCGCATATTTACAATGTTACAAGGTAATTTATACTTTTGCGTGAGATAATAAAACTATGAAATAAGATTTCGTTATTTTATAGGAATATCAATCAGTCAATATTATTGGGTAATAAAGAACTACGTTTTGAACTATAAATATTTCAAATCATTGATTAAATCACAGATTAAACATACTAAAAACATTTTGTATGAAATTCTTTAGCTTGGTACTGGCACGTCGTACGATGCCAATTTTCTTTTTTGCAAATCGATCGGTAGAACAAATTTCAAAAGCAAATTCATTTCTTTATGTCTTTCCTTTTTTCATAATTTGATTAGATCTATTAGGACGAATTCAAAATTTCTAAATAACATTATAAATTTGTGAATATCTACGAAGTATGAACGGCTATCAGACCTTTATTTTATTTTTCAAATTATCGAATCAAGTATCGTATTAAGTAAACAAAATTTCTTTCTTAACAAGTTCGATATTTTCAAGATAAACGGTAGACCCTGTGTATACATATAATTAAGATGTTTTATACAAACCGGAAATGGATGACGAACCGCTGGCCATAGAATAAAGAGAAGCAGAAGCTGGTACACTTCCTGTACCCCATCTACCTCCTGGTCCAGATACCCCAACGCTTACTCCTATACCCATATTGTACTCTGATGCACTTTGAGGCAAGACCCATGATTTCCCGGACATCGAATACTATAACAATGTTTAATTAAAGCTTGATAAATGAGAGAGAGAGAGAGAGAGAGAGAGAGACAAAGAGAAAAAGTGAGAGGATAATCTAGATAGATCAAAGAAATTTCTATATTTATTATACGAGTTAAATTTCTATTTAGAAAGTCAACATATTCTTATGAATAATTTAATAATCTTTTAATAATAATATGATTTGATAATATTTGAGGCATAGATTTTAATTATATTGGAATTTTCAAGAGATACTATAACGTTATTTCACTTTTTATTTTTTATCTACCTTTGGATACATCTATGAGTTTAACGCATCGTTTAATTATTATTCAGATTTACGAGGACATGAGTACTGTTCTCGTAGGCTCGACGACGCTTGGAATTTCACTTAAGGGGCAAAGTATGTTTTCCGACGGGTGGAATGGACGCCCACGTAAGCAAACTGTGCGTGACCCGGAACCATCCGAAATTCCACAGGAATGTTTCTCTCTCTCTCTCTCTCTCTCTCTCTCTCTCTCTCTCTCTCTCTCTCTCTCTCTCTCTCTCTCTCTCTCTCTCTCGTTAAGTATATATTTATCCGGAAAAAAGATCCGACTACTGAAATAAATTTTAATGAAACCGTATCAGCTCTACGCAGTGCAATGTTAGAATTTAGAAACGATCTTCTATAACATAGAACGTTTATATTGTAGGGTATATAAAAAAAATATATATATATATATTTTATATATAGATATAAAATATTTTAATTTGTATTTGTTATACATAGATATCGAACGAATCATTTTTAAAAGATCGTATTATCGGACTATTTGATAAGAAAATAATTGTTTAATTCTATTAAATTCTTTTCGGAGACATCTATTTACGATTAAACATTCTTTTTGAGTCAACCTATATACGTGCATATGTACGTGTAAATGTTATTGAAAGATGGGATGTTAATGCGAAAAATTAAAAAGATGCTTTCGATGAGACGATAGTATATATTTTGTGCATACTTTGGGCCCTTTAGAAATTGGTCAAAAGGTCGTGGGAAGCTAGCTGAATCCGCTCCAATTACACGCGATTTTACGCTCCCGCGAACGGTTTGACGAGCGTGAATATTGCGTCGTTTGTGTATCCAAGTATCTATATCTAACTATTTGTACGTCATGGTTTCAAACTGCAATTTCAAAGGTAGACGCGATGAAAGGTAATACAAAGGAAGAAATCGATTGAATGTGGACATCAGAGTTTAATTGTTCTCTTTCCAACGGTTTGATTGTTCTCTAACAAAGAATGGGATTACGAGAGAAGAATGATCATAAGTTAATGTTGACTATCAAACTATTCATTTAAAGGATTGAGGTGTTCAATTACTTTTGATTTTTTTTTTTTTCTTTTAAATTATCGTAGTATCGTTGTAATCGTTGTAATCGTTGATATGATTGCTTTTTTTTTTTTTTTTTTACAGATATAGAATAATTTATTTATTTTAGATTCTATGTATATATTAATATAATATTAATATAATATAATATATATGTATTATACGTATATAATAATTATTATATGTATATATACATATTAATTACATATATATTAACATATATTAAATAATATATTATAATATAATATAATAATATATATATATATCAATACGTATTAAATATAAATGTATACATCGATATAAATTTTACTTACATCTCGTGGAATAAGAGTCTGTTTTAATCGGAGAATTTTCGCTCTGCATATGACACATCTCAGTGGTAAGAGACGCTGCGACACAGCCATCTGTATCGTTTTTACAAAGCAACGTCTGTAAAAAAGGAACGATTTTTTTTTTTTTTTTTTTACATCATTTTTAATCATTTTTATATATAATTGATAATCATTTTTTATCGCTTAATTTATACCTGCAAACCACACGATGTCCGCATGGTGCCGTTTGCATCGTAGCCCTTGCGTTCACGCATATCACGCACTGCAATTAAAAGATAAATTAATTCGTTTATTTTCTTTCGTTCTTTGTTTCTTTTTCTTTTTTCTTTTTTTTTTTTAATTCTTTTTTTATCATCGATATATCAGATTACGAATTCGAGGAGAGGAGAGCATAAGAACGAGTTTTAATTAAACAGTAAAATATTTTTTATTCTTATAATCTTTTCCAATCATTTTTTACGATTAACACAATAACATTTTCGATATTTTCTACGATTCTAAAACTATTTCATATTCTGCGTCGTAAAGTTACGCCAATTAATCTTCTCCAATTGTTTAGTACTGCTGGGGTTGTTCTAAAAGAGAAAAAGAAAGAAGAAATTATAATTATTGACAAGACATTAGCATCTTTGTATGTATTCACAATTCAAATAACACACTTGAATATTATAGATACTAAAGAAATTCTAATCATTTCCTTCGATCGCTTAATAGATACATATATTTTAATCCTCCATACTCTTTATTTTTCTATCATATGACAATAAACGTCCGTCGTATTACTTCTGTTTACTAAAAACAGAAAAAGAAAACAAATTATACATACTATTTTTGACACAATTAATTCCCAATGAAAATCATGACATTTTACGTAATATAAAATTGTGATATAACGTAACATCAAAAAAAAAAAAAAAAAAAAAAATATCGAGTAACGCACGATTTAAGAGTAGAAAGGATTACATTTGAAATTTATTTTAAAACAAGAATCTAAGAATCTATAGAATCATACCTATAATAGTATTCGGTATAGTACTTCTTCTCTTCCTGAAGGTTCTACTGTTTTCAAGCCGATAGAAACCTCGAATCTCTTTTGTATCTCGTTTGCGGTTTCTGTTAGGTGGACCACTTTGTCCACCACCTCCCATACCTCCTCCCATACCTCCTCCCATACCTCCTCCTATACCTCCTCCCATACCTCCTTCCATACCTCCTTGCATACCACCTTGCATACCACCTTGCATACCACCTTGCATACCACCTTGCATGCCACCTTGCATATCGTCTTCGTTCATAGCAGGTGCATTTCTACGATTAACAGATCTCTTCGACGTGCTGTTTTGATTGTCGTTATTGTCATCATAATCTTCATCAGGTGGTGGACCAGGTGGTCTCTTACCAAAAGGAGGAGGACCATGACAATGTCTACGTCCTCCTACTCTATGAGGACCAGGCATGTCGTCATTAGATTCATTGTCATTATCAATATCTTGACATGTCTACGTGAAAAGAAATAAAAAATATGATCTTATTCCTTCCTTCATAGGCTTTTATTTATTTATTTATTTATTTATTTTTTTTCTATTTTTTTTTCTCTTGTACGTATAATATTTATAAGAATTACTTACCGAAAATTGAAGGAGCACGAAAAGGATAGGAATTATCAAAGCGAGTTTCATCTTTCCTTCGGAGCTTACCAGAAGACTGTATGATCATTCCAACTGGTTGGCAATATAAATACTTTTGATACCTTGATTACGTTGACGTGTTGATCATTATTTTATATTTTATCTCTTTCTTTCTCTCTCTCTCTATTGTTTATTAACACCTTGTCGTATATTTTTCTATATAATAAAATGATAGAGGAAAAGAGAAAAAAATCATAATGGAACGGACATGAAATCATAACGCATACAATAACACATAACTTTAATCGCAGAATAATTCTACTCCTACGTAATTATTTGTATGCTCGATTGCTTGGCTTTTGTTGTCTTCTTGGAATATGCTTATATTGTATTCTCTCTCTCTCTCTCTCTCTCCCCCTCTCTCTCTCTCACTATCTCTCTCTCTATCTCTCTATCTATTTATCTATCTTTCTTCTTCTTCCTGTCCCTTTGTCACTCAAGTTTGATTTTTTTTTCTTTCTTTTTGTTTTGTCCGTGTTCATTCATCACTGCCAAAATGGTCGCACGAATATTTCGCGCTTGTTACATCTCTTAACAATCAACATTCTGGCAACTCCGCAATGTCACTTTTCGAAAAAAAAAAAAAAAAAAGAAGAGAAAAATATGACGCAACGTTACGAAACAATACACATAAAAAATTGTTTTTCTTTCTGCTCGCGAAGATAAATTTTTGCGATAGTATTGCGAATTTCATGGTCGTTCTATACTTATACTATCTTCAATTTTCATTTTTCTCTCTTCTCTTTTTCATTTGATTAAAAACAGAAAGAGAAATATAAATATATTTCGAAAAATTTGTTAAAATTCTTAATACATTTCGATATTTGTTCATATAAGAAATAAATTTGAACGAAACGATACGTATAGTATAAACAAAGTGTGTTTAGACAAAGAGGTATAAGCAAAGTAGGATTAGAGAAGAATGTTACGAAGAATAACAAATTCTGAGAATTTGAGAATTAGGAGATTGAATATAACGATGAGTAAATGACGAACGTTTGTATGTATACGCGCGCGCGTGTGTGTGTGTGTACACGAATGTAAATAATCGACTGTGTGAATGTAAGAATAGTCCTTGTCTAGGAACGAATAGGAGTCAGTCAGATTTGTAAAGTCAAAGTGTACAGATCTAAAGTGAGAAGAGTTCGATATAATTAAAAGTATATTTTAAGAGTATTCTTTATTTTATTATTTAAATGTATTTGTCAGATAGTACTAAGAAGTTGTTATATTTTCTCAAACAATCACCACCGAACGTAAATTATCTATTGTATCATAAAATAATGACAATGAATTATTTTCAAAAATATTTTATCTCTGTGATCCTTTCCAAAAGAAAAGAAAAGAAAAGAAAAGAAAAGAAAAGAAAAAAGAAATTTAATTATCGATAACGCATTAACATCTTTATATGTATTCAGAATTTTAATATACGATAGATCGATTATTTTTCTTTCATTTGTTTACTAAAAATTTTTTTCTATTTCAGTATTTTCTAAATCAACAATGATATCCATATTATTTGTTAGAAAATTAATACTAATGGGAATATAAAAGATTATTATAATACGATATCCAATCAAAATTTCGAATAACACTTGACATAGAAATCGAAGATAGGATTAGATTTGATTTTAAAGAAATATAATCGAAAATTTGTGATATCACATGAAAATATACTCGCAGTAGGTCTAACAAGAGTTCTAGATGATAGAAAAAAAAAAAAAAAAAAGAAAAGAAAAAAAGAAAAAAACTAGAAGTCGCTAGATGAAGTCATAACACATATAACACGCAGGTTTCATTTTTGGGATTACGATAGAAAAGATACTTTGGTTGTACAGAAGGTCGTTAGGTTGTTTTTGTTTCAATGTGACATGAAGGATATTACGTTCTACATGTGTTGGTATTAAAGAGAGAGGGATATTCTTTATTACACATTGTTTCAAAGAATTCATTGTAGAATAATGCTGCTCTTATATGTAGTTATTCGTATGCTTAACAACTCGGCTTATGTTATCTTCTTGAAACACAATTATATGTTCTCTCTCTCTTTCTCTTTCTCTCTTTCTCTCTCTCTCTCTCTCTCTCTCTCTCTCTTTTGTGCGCATACTCTCTCTTTCTTTATCTCTTTCTCTCTTTTTCTCTCTATTTCTCTCACACTGATTTCTTTGCTTTCTTTTTGTTTCGTTCACGATCACTCATCACCGACAAAATGGCCACTATATAACTTGTCACATATCTGAACGATCAACGCCTCTAAATAAAAATGCCTCCAGAAAGGCCTCTAAAAGCGACAAATTTTTATGTCTTTCTTTACGAAAAAATTATACGACACAATGTTACGAAAAAATAAAGGTAGAAAATTGTTTTCTACTCGTTCGGTAGATAAATTTTTGCGGCAATAATATCTGCCATTGTGCAAGCTCGTTTCGTTTTTACCTCTCGTCATTATATCAAATTACTCTATATTTATACTATTTTTAATTACTTTTTTTTTTTTCGTCTTTTTGCTTCTTCTTTTTCTTCGTTCCGTTAAAAAAAGAAAAAAATGTAACATACAAAGATATATGTATAAATAATACATATAGGGATTTCGAAATATTCGTTAAAATTTTTGATATTTTTGAATGATAATATTTATTCGCACTTTTATTTTCTTCTCCAATATAAATACAAACAGGTAGAAAAATCTTTCAGGAAAATACAGTGTATGTTTGATAGAAAAAAAAAATTTTAATTTTAATGTGATACGAAATACCGAAATACATATACGAAAATATTTATCTAGATGGAATAATGAAATATACATTTCATATTAAGAAATATATATATACATACATACATACATACATACATACATACATATATACATATATATACATATATATATATATATATATATATATATATATATATATATACCCATGTATATCAATCATTTTCAGTTTGTGCGGTCGAATATCCTTGAGTATAATTTTCAGGTGATAAAATTTATCAGATTATTCGTTGTGGAAAATAATGCTTATTAATAATTCATAAATTGTGGCCGATTTAAGTGTTGAATCGCTTTTGCGAAACATATCTCTCGAATGTCATAGTAAACGTGAGCGGAAATGCAAAAGGTAACACGTGCAATTGACGGACGAAACGACGACGACGATGACGACGTCGACATCGGTTCTAACTCGATCTATCGTTCGATCGACATTTGATAATTCGTAATCGACGTAAGCAAATTAGGCTTCGCTTTAATCGGAATATTAATAGCCATGTCGAAAGGGACCATCTCTCGTGTCAAAAGTCGAAGGGTTTCCGAGTATCTCTCTCTCTCTCTCTCTCTCTCTCTCTCTCTCTCTCTCTCTCTCTCTTTCTCTCTCTTGCTTTCTCTTTTTCTCTTTCTCTCTCGTTCTCTA